>NC_092149.1:2842577-3002873 GCF_045791955.1 Oncorhynchus clarkii lewisi | reverse complement strand
TTCCATAATAAGCCCCAGGAAGAGTAGCTGTTGACTTGGCAGGAACTAATGGGGATCCATAATAAACCCCAGGAAGAGTAGCTGCTGCCTTGGCAGGAACTAATGGAGATCCATAATAAACCCCAGGAAGACTAGCTGCTGCCTTGGCAGGAACGAATGGGGATCCATAATAAACCACAGGAAAAGTAGCTGCTGTCTTGGCAGGAACTAATGGGGGTCCATAATAAACCCCAGGAAGAGTAGCTGCTGCCTTGGCAGGAACTAATGGGGATCCATAATAAACTCCAGGAAGAGTAGCTGCTGCCTTGGCAGGAACTAATGGGGATCCATACTAAACCACAGGAAGAGTAGCTGCTGTCTTGGCAGACACTAATGGGGATCCATAATAAACCCCAGGAAGACTAGCTGCTGCCTTGGCAGGAACTAATGGGGATCCATAATAAACCACAGGAACAGTAGCTGCTGTCTTGGCAGGAACTAATGGGGATCCATAATAAACCCCAGGAAGACTAGCTGCTGCCTTGGCAGGAACTAATGGGGGTCCATAATAAACCCCAGGAAGAGTAGCTGCTGCCTTGGCAGGAACTAATGGGGATCCATAATAAACCCCAGGAAGAGTAGCTGCTGCCTTGGCAGGAACTAATGGGGATCCATAATAAACCCCAGGAAGACTAGCTGCTGCCTTGGCAGGAACTAATGGAGATCCATAATAAACCCCAGGAAGACTAGCTGCTGCCTTGGCAGGAACTAATGGGGTTCCATAATAAACCTCAGGAAGAATAGCTGCTGCCTTGGCAGGAACTAATGGGGATCCATAATAAACCCCAGGAAGACTAGCTGCTGCCTTGGCAGGAACTAATGGGGATCCATAATAAACCCCAGGAAGAGTAGCTGCTGCCTTGGCAGGAACTAATGGGGATCCATAATAAACCACAGGAAAAGTAGCTGCTGCCTTGGCAGGAACTAATGGGGATCCATAATAAACCCCAGGAAGAGTAGCTGCTGCCTTGGCAGGAACTAATGGGGATCCATAATAAACCACAGGAAGACTAGCTGCTGCCTTGGCAGGAACTAATGGGGATCCATAATAAACCCCAGGAAGACTAGCTGCTGCCTTGGCAGGAACTAATGGGGATCCATAATAAACCCCAGGAAGACTAGATGCTGCCTTGGCAGGAACTAATGGGGATCCATAATAAACCCCAGGAAGACGAGCTGCTGCCTTGGCAGGAACTAATGGGGATCCATAATAAACCCCAGGAAGAGTAGCTGCTGCCTTGGCAGAAACTAATGGGGGTCCATAATAAACCCCAGGAAGAGTAGCTGCTGCCTTGGCAGGAACTAATGGGGATCCATAATAAACCCCAGGAAGACTAGCTGCTGCCTTGGCAGGAACTAATGGGGATCCATAATAAACCACAGGAAAAGTAGCTGCTGTCTTGGCAGGAACTAATGGGGGTCCATAATAAACCCCAGGGAGAGTAGCTGCTGCCTTGGCAGGAACTAATGGGGATCCATAATAAACCACAGGAAAAGTAGCTGCTGTCTTGGCAGGAACTAATAGGGGTCCATAATAAACCCCAGGGAGAGTAGCTGCTGCCTTGGCAGGAACTAATGGGGATCCATAATAAACCCCAGGAAGACTAGCTGCTGCCTTGGCAGGAACAAATGGGGATCCATAATAAACTACAGGAAGAGTAGCTGCTGTCTTGGCAGGAACTAATGGGGATCCATAATAAACCCCAGGAAGACTAGCTGCTGCCTTGGCAGGAACTAATGGGGATCCATAATAAACCCCAGGAAGAGTAGCTGTTGCCTTGGCAGGAACTAATGGGGATCCATAATAAACCCCAGGAAGAGTAGCTGCTGCCTTGGCAGGAACTAATGGGGTTCAATAATAAACCCCAGGAAGAGTAGCTGCTGCCTTGGCAGGAACTAATGGGGATCCATAATAAACCACAGGAAGAGTAGCTGCTGCCTTGGCAGGAACTAATGGAAATCCATAATAAACCCCAGGAAGACTAGCTGCAGCCTTGGCAGGAACTAATGGGGTTCCATAATAAACCTCAGGAAGAGTAGCTGCTGCCTTGGCAGGAACTAATGGGGATCCATAATAAACCACAGGAAGACTAGCTGCTGCCTTGGCAGGAACTAATGGGGATCCATAATAAACCCCAGGAAGAGTAGCTGCTGCCTTGGCAGGAACTAATGGGGATCCATAATAAACCACATCAAAAGTAGCTGCTGTCTTGGCAGGAACTAATGGGGGTCCATAATAAACCCCAGGAAGAGTAGCTGCTGCCTTGGCAGGAACTAATGGGGATCCATAATAAACCACAGGAAGAGTAGCTGCTGTCTTGGCAGGAACTAATGGGGGTCCATAATAAACCCCAGGAAGAGTAGCTGCTGCCTTGGCAGGAACTAATGGGGTTCCATAATAAACCTCAGGAAGAGTAGCTGCTGTCTTGGCAGGAACTAATGGGGATCCATAATAAACCCCAGGAAGACTAGCTGCTGCCTTGGCAGGAACTAATGGGGATCCATAATAAACCCCAGGAAGAGTAGCTGCTGCCTTGGCAGGAACTAATGGGGATCCATAATAAACCCCAGGAAAAGTAGCTGCTGCCTTGGCAGGAACTAATGGGGATCCATAATAAACCCCAGGAAGAGTAGCTGCTGCCTTGGCAGGAATTAATGGGGTTCCATAATAAACCTCAGGAAGAGTAGCTGCTGCCTTGGCAGGAACTAATGGGGATCCATAATAAACCCCAGGAAGACTAGCTGCTGCCTTGGCAGGAACTAATGGGGATCCATAATAAACCCCAGGAAGAGTAGCTGCTGCCTTGGCAGGAACTAATGGGGATCCATAATAAACCACAGGAAAAGTAGCTGCTGCCTTGGCAGGAACTAATGGGGATCCATAATAAACCCCAGGAAGAGTAGCTGCTGCCTTGGCAGGAACTAATGGTTATCCATAATAAACCCCAGGAAGACTAGCTGCTGCCTTGGCAGGAACTAATGGGGATCCATAATAAACCCCAGGAAGAGTAGCTGCTGCCTTGGTAGGAACTAATGGGGATCCATAATAAACCCCAGGAAGAGTAGCTGCTGCCTTGGCAGGAACTAATGGAGATCCATAATAAACCCCAGGAAGACTAGCTGCTGCCTTGGCAGGAACTAATGGGGATCCATAATAAACCCAATGAAGACTAGCTGCTGCCTTGGCAGGAACTAATGGGGATCCATAATAAACCCCAGGAAGAGTAGCTGCTGCCTTGGCAGGAACTAATGGGTTTCCATAATAAACTCCAGGAAGAGTAGCTGCTGCCTTGGCAGGAACTAATGGGGATCCATAATAAACCCCAGGAAGAGTAGCTGCTGCCTTGGCAGGAACTAATGGGGATCCATAATAAACCACAGGAAAAGTAGCTGCTGTCTTGGCAGGAACTAATGGCGGTCCATAATAAACCCCAGGAAGAGTAGCTGCTGCCTTGGCAGGAACTAATGGGGATCCATAATAAACTTCAGGAAGAGTAGCTGCTGCCTTGGCAAGAACTAATGGGGATCTATACTAAACCACAGGAAGAGTAGCTGCTGTCTTGGCAGGAACTAATGGGGATCCATAATAAACCCCAGGAAGAGTAGCTGCTGCCTTGGCAGGAACTAATGGGGATCCATAATAAACCCCAGGAAGACTAGCTGCTGCCTTGGCAGGAACTAATGGGGACCATAATAAACCCCAGGAAGAGTAGCTGCTGCCTTGGCAGGAACTAATGGGGTTCCATAATAAGCCCCAGGAAGAGTAGCTGCTGACTTGGCAGGAACTAATGGGGATCCATAATAAACCCCAGGAAGAGTAGCTGCTGCCTTAGCAGGAACTAATGGGGATCCATAATAAACCCCAGGAAGACTAGCTGCTGCCTTGGCAGGAACTAATGGGGATCCATAATAAACCCCAGGAAGAGTAGCTGTTGCCTTGGCAGGAACTAATGGGGATCCATAATAAACCCCAGGAAGAGTAGCTGCTGCCTTGGCAGGAACTAATGGGGTTCAATAATAAACCCCAGGAAGAGTAGCTGCTGCCTTGGCAGGAACTAATGGGGATCCATAATAAACCACAGGAAGAGTAGCTGCTGCCTTGGCAGGAACTAATGGAAATCCATAATAAACCCCAGGAAGACTAGCTGCAGCCTTGGCAGGAACTAATGGGGTTCCATAATAAACCTCAGGAAGAGTAGCTGCTGCCTTGGCAGGAACTAATGGGGATCCATAATAAACCCCAGGAAGACTAGCTGCTGCCTTGGCAGGAACTAATGGGGATCCATAATAAACCCCAGGAAGAGTAGCTGCTGCCTTGGCAGGAACTAATGGGGATCCATAATAAACCACATCAAAAGTAGCTGCTGTCTTGGCAGGAACTAATGGGGGTCCATAATAAACCCCAGGAAGAGTAGCTGCTGCCTTGGCAGGAACTAATGGGGATCCATAATAAACCACAGGAAGAGTAGCTGCTGTCTTGGCAGGAACTAATGGGGGTCCATAATAAACCCCAGGAAGAGTAGCTGCTGCCTTGGCAGGAACTAATGGGGTTCCATAATAAACCTCAGGAAGAGTAGCTGCTGTCTTGGCAGGAACTAATGGGGATCCATAATAAACCCCAGGAAGACTAGCTGCTGCCTTGGCAGGAACTAATGGGGATCCATAATAAACCCCAGGAAGAGTAGCTGCTGCCTTGGCAGGAACTAATGGGGATCCATAATAAACCCCAGGAAAAGTAGCTGCTGCCTTGGCAGGAACTAATGGGGATCCATAATAAACCCCAGGAAGAGTAGCTGCTGCCTTGGCAGGAATTAATGGGGTTCCATAATAAACCTCAGGAAGAGTAGCTGCTGCCTTGGCAGGAACTAATGGGGATCCATAATAAACCCCAGGAAGACTAGCTGCTGCCTTGGCAGGAACTAATGGGGATCCATAATAAACCCCAGGAAGAGTAGCTGCTGCCTTGGCAGGAACTAATGGGGATCCATAATAAACCACAGGAAAAGTAGCTGCTGCCTTGGCAGGAACTAATGGGGATCCATAATAAACCCCAGGAAGAGTAGCTGCTGCCTTGGCAGGAACTAATGGTTATCCATAATAAACCCCAGGAAGACTAGCTGCTGCCTTGGCAGGAACTAATGGGGATCCATAATAAACCCCAGGAAGAGTAGCTGCTGCCTTGGCAGGAACTAATGGGGATCCATAATAAACCCCAGGAAGAGTAGCTGCTGCCTTGGCAGGAACTAATGGGGATCCATAATAAACCCCAGGAAGACTAGCTGCTGCCTTGGCAGGAACTAATGGGGATCCATAATAAACCCAATGAAGACTAGCTGCTGCCTTGGCAGGAACTAATGGGGATCCATAATAAACCCCAGGAAGAGTAGCTGCTGCCTTGGCAGGAACTAATGGGTTTCCATAATAAACTCCAGGAAGAGTAGCTGTTGCCTTGGCAGGAACTAATGGAGATCCATAATAAACCCCAGGAAGAGTAGCTGCTGCCCTGACAGGAACTAATGGGGATCCATAATAAACCCCAGGAAGAGTAGCTGCTGCCTTGGCAGGAACTAATGGGGATCCATAATAAACCCCAGGAAGAGTAGCTGCTGCCTTGGCAGGAACTAATGGGGATCCATAATAAACCCCAGGAAGAGTAGCTGCAGCCTTGGCAGGAACTAATGGGGATCCATAATAAACCCCAGGAAGAGTAGCTGCTGCCTTGGCAGGAACTAATGGGGATCCATAATTAACCCCAGGAAGAGTAGCTGCTGCCTTGGCAGGAACTAATGGGGATCCATAATAAACCCCAGGAAGAGTAGCTGCTGCCTTGGCAGGAACTAATGGGTTTCCATAATAAACTCCAGGAAGAGTAGCTGCTGCCTTGGCAGGAACTAATGGGGATCCA
The DNA here is from genome assembly GCF_045791955.1 of Oncorhynchus clarkii lewisi. NCBI lineage: Eukaryota > Metazoa > Chordata > Actinopteri > Salmoniformes > Salmonidae > Oncorhynchus > Oncorhynchus clarkii. Next base: position 2,996,929 of record NC_092149.1, on the reverse strand, counting down.
TAATAAACCCCAGGAAGAGTAGCTGCTGCCTTGGCAGGAACTAATGGGGATCCATAATAAACCACAGGAAAAGTAGCTGCTGTCTTGGCAGGAACTAATGGCGGTCCATAATAAACCCCAGGAAGAGTAGCTGCTGCCTTGGCAGGAACTAATGGGGATCCATAATAAACTCCAGGAAGAGTAGCTGCTGCCTTGGCAAGAACTAATGGGGATCTATACTAAACCACAGGAAGAGTAGCTGCTGTCTTGGCAGGAACTAATGGGGATCCATAATAAACCCCAGGAAGAGTAGCTGCTGCCTTGGCAGGAACTAATGGGGATCCATAATAAACCCCAGGAAGACTAGCTGCTGCCTTGGCAGGAACTAATGGGGACCATAATAAACCCCAGGAAGAGTAGCTGCTGCCTTGGCAGGAACTAATGGGGTTCCATAATAAGCCCCAGGAAGAGTAGCTGCTGACTTGGCAGGAACTAATGGGGATCCATAATAAACCCCAGGAAGAGTAGCTGCTGCCTTGGCAGGAACTAATGGGGATCCATAATAAACCCCAGGAAGACTAGCTGCTGCCTTGGCAGGAACTAATGGGGTTCCATAATAAACCTCAGGAAAAGTAGCTGCTGCCTTGGCAGGAACTAATGGGGATCCATAATAAACCCCAGGAAGACTAGCTGCTGCCTTGGCAGGAACTAATGGGGACCATAATAAACCCCAGGAAGAGTAGCTGCTGCCTTGGCAGGAACTAATGGGGATCCATAATAAACCCCAGGAAGAGTAGCTGCTGCCTTGGCAGGAACGAATGGGGATCCATAATAAACCACAGGAAAAGTAGCTGCTGTCTTGGCAGGAACTAATGGGGGTCCATAATAAACCCCAGGAAGAGTAGCTGCTGCCTTGGCAGGAACTAATGGGGATCCATAATAAACCACAGGAAGAGTAGCTGCTGCCTTGGCAGGAACTAATGGAAATCCATAATAAACCCCAGGAAGACTAGCTGCAGCCTTGGCAGGAACTAATGGGGTTCCATAATAAACCTCAGGAAGAGTAGCTGCTGCCTTGGCAGGAACTAATGGGGATCCATAATAAACCACAGGAAGACTAGCTGCTGCCTTGGCAGGAACTAATGGGGATCCATAATAAACCCCAGGAAGAGTAGCTGCTGCCTTGGCAGGAACTAATGGGGATCCATAATAAACCACATCAAAAGTAGCTGCTGTCTTGGCAGGAACTAATGGGGGTCCATAATAAACCCCAGGAAGAGTAGCTGCTGCCTTGGCAGGAACTAATGGGGATCCATAATAAACCACAGGAAGAGTAGCTGCTGTCTTGGCAGGAACTAATGGGGGTCCATAATAAACCCCAGGAAGAGTAGCTGCTGCCTTGGCAGGAACTAATGGGGTTCCATAATAAACCTCAGGAAGAGTAGCTGCTGTCTTGGCAGGAACTAATGGGGATCCATAATAAACCCCAGGAAGACTAGCTGCTGCCTTGGCAGGAACTAATGGGGATCCATAATAAACCCCAGGAAGAGTAGCTGCTGCCTTGGCAGGAACTAATGGGGATCCATAATAAACCCCAGGAAAAGTAGCTGCTGCCTTGGCAGGAACTAATGGGGATCCATAATAAACCCCAGGAAGAGTAGCTGCTGCCTTGGCAGGAATTAATGGGGTTCCATAATAAACCTCAGGAAGAGTAGCTGCTGCCTTGGCAGGAACTAATGGGGATCCATAATAAACCCCAGGAAGACTAGCTGCTGCCTTGGCAGGAACTAATGGGGATCCATAATAAACCCCAGGAAGAGTAGCTGCTGCCTTGGCAGGAACTAATGGGGATCCATAATAAACCACAGGAAAAGTAGCTGCTGCCTTGGCAGGAACTAATGGGGATCCATAATAAACCCCAGGAAGAGTAGCTGCTGCCTTGGCAGGAACTAATGGTTATCCATAATAAACCCCAGGAAGACTAGCTGCTGCCTTGGCAGGAACTAATGGGGATCCATAATAAACCCCAGGAAGAGTAGCTGCTGCCTTGGTAGGAACTAATGGGGATCCATAATAAACCCCAGGAAGAGTAGCTGCTGCCTTGGCAGGAACTAATGGAGATCCATAATAAACCCCAGGAAGACTAGCTGCTGCCTTGGCAGGAACTAATGGGGATCCATAATAAACCCAATGAAGACTAGCTGCTGCCTTGGCAGGAACTAATGGGGATCCATAATAAACCCCAGGAAGAGTAGCTGCTGCCTTGGCAGGAACTAATGGGTTTCCATAATAAACTCCAGGAAGAGTAGCTGCTGCCTTGGCAGGAACTAATGGGGATCCATAATAAACCCCAGGAAGAGTAGCTGCTGCCTTGGCAGGAACTAATGGGGATCCATAATAAACCACAGGAAAAGTAGCTGCTGTCTTGGCAGGAACTAATGGCGGTCCATAATAAACCCCAGGAAGAGTAGCTGCTGCCTTGGCAGGAACTAATGGGGATCCATAATAAACTTCAGGAAGAGTAGCTGCTGCCTTGGCAAGAACTAATGGGGATCTATACTAAACCACAGGAAGAGTAGCTGCTGTCTTGGCAGGAACTAATGGGGATCCATAATAAACCCCAGGAAGAGTAGCTGCTGCCTTGGCAGGAACTAATGGGGATCCATAATAAACCCCAGGAAGACTAGCTGCTGCCTTGGCAGGAACTAATGGGGACCATAATAAACCCCAGGAAGAGTAGCTGCTGCCTTGGCAGGAACTAATGGGGTTCCATAATAAGCCCCAGGAAGAGTAGCTGCTGACTTGGCAGGAACTAATGGGGATCCATAATAAACCCCAGGAAGAGTAGCTGCTGCCTTAGCAGGAACTAATGGGGATCCATAATAAACCCCAGGAAGACTAGCTGCTGCCTTGGCAGGAACTAATGGGGATCCATAATAAACCCCAGGAAGAGTAGCTGTTGCCTTGGCAGGAACTAATGGGGATCCATAATAAACCCCAGGAAGAGTAGCTGCTGCCTTGGCAGGAACTAATGGGGTTCAATAATAAACCCCAGGAAGAGTAGCTGCTGCCTTGGCAGGAACTAATGGGGATCCATAATAAACCACAGGAAGAGTAGCTGCTGCCTTGGCAGGAACTAATGGAAATCCATAATAAACCCCAGGAAGACTAGCTGCAGCCTTGGCAGGAACTAATGGGGTTCCATAATAAACCTCAGGAAGAGTAGCTGCTGCCTTGGCAGGAACTAATGGGGATCCATAATAAACCCCAGGAAGACTAGCTGCTGCCTTGGCAGGAACTAATGGGGATCCATAATAAACCCCAGGAAGAGTAGCTGCTGCCTTGGCAGGAACTAATGGGGATCCATAATAAACCACATCAAAAGTAGCTGCTGTCTTGGCAGGAACTAATGGGGGTCCATAATAAACCCCAGGAAGAGTAGCTGCTGCCTTGGCAGGAACTAATGGGGATCCATAATAAACCACAGGAAGAGTAGCTGCTGTCTTGGCAGGAACTAATGGGGGTCCATAATAAACCCCAGGAAGAGTAGCTGCTGCCTTGGCAGGAACTAATGGGGTTCCATAATAAACCTCAGGAAGAGTAGCTGCTGTCTTGGCAGGAACTAATGGGGATCCATAATAAACCCCAGGAAGACTAGCTGCTGCCTTGGCAGGAACTAATGGGGATCCATAATAAACCCCAGGAAGAGTAGCTGCTGCCTTGGCAGGAACTAATGGGGATCCATAATAAACCCCAGGAAAAGTAGCTGCTGCCTTGGCAGGAACTAATGGGGATCCATAATAAACCCCAGGAAGAGTAGCTGCTGCCTTGGCAGGAATTAATGGGGTTCCATAATAAACCTCAGGAAGAGTAGCTGCTGCCTTGGCAGGAACTAATGGGGATCCATAATAAACCCCAGGAAGACTAGCTGCTGCCTTGGCAGGAACTAATGGGGATCCATAATAAACCCCAGGAAGAGTAGCTGCTGCCTTGGCAGGAACTAATGGGGATCCATAATAAACCACAGGAAAAGTAGCTGCTGCCTTGGCAGGAACTAATGGGGATCCATAATAAACCCCAGGAAGAGTAGCTGCTGCCTTGGCAGGAACTAATGGTTATCCATAATAAACCCCAGGAAGACTAGCTGCTGCCTTGGCAGGAACTAATGGGGATCCATAATAAACCCCAGGAAGAGTAGCTGCTGCCTTGGCAGGAACTAATGGGGATCCATAATAAACCCCAGGAAGAGTAGCTGCTGCCTTGGCAGGAACTAATGGGGATCCATAATAAACCCCAGGAAGACTAGCTGCTGCCTTGGCAGGAACTAATGGGGATCCATAATAAACCCAATGAAGACTAGCTGCTGCCTTGGCAGGAACTAATGGGGATCCATAATAAACCCCAGGAAGAGTAGCTGCTGCCTTGGCAGGAACTAATGGGTTTCCATAATAAACTCCAGGAAGAGTAGCTGTTGCCTTGGCAGGAACTAATGGAGATCCATAATAAACCCCAGGAAGAGTAGCTGCTGCCCTGACAGGAACTAATGGGGATCCATAATAAACCCCAGGAAGAGTAGCTGCTGCCTTGGCAGGAACTAATGGGGATCCATAATAAACCCCAGGAAGAGTAGCTGCTGCCTTGGCAGGAACTAATGGGGATCCATAATAAACCCCAGGAAGAGTAGCTGCAGCCTTGGCAGGAACTAATGGGGATCCATAATAAACCCCAGGAAGAGTAGCTGCTGCCTTGGCAGGAACTAATGGGGATCCATAATTAACCCCAGGAAGAGTAGCTGCTGCCTTGGCAGGAACTAATGGGGATCCATAATAAACCCCAGGAAGAGTAGCTGCTGCCTTGGCAGGAACTAATGGGTTTCCATAATAAACTCCAGGAAGAGTAGCTGCTGCCTTGGCAGGAACTAATGGGGATCCATAATAAACCCCAGGAAGAGTAGCTGCTGCCTTGGCAGGAACTAATGGGGATCCATAATAAACCACAGGAAAAGTAGCTGCTGTCTTGGCAGGAACTAATGGCGGTCCATAATAAACCCCAGGAAGAGTAGCTGCTGCCTTGGCAGGAACTAATGGGGATCCATAATAAACTCCAGGAAGAGTAGCTGCTGCCTTGGCAAGAACTAATGGGGATCTATACTAAACCACAGGAAGAGTAGCTGCTGTCTTGGCAGGAACTAATGGGGATCCATAATAAACCCCAGGAAGAGTAGCTGCTGCCTTGGCAGGAACTAATGGGGATCCATAATAAACCCCAGGAAGACTAGCTGCTGCCTTGGCAGGAACTAATGGGGATCCATAATAAACCCCAGGAAGACTAGCTGCTGCCTTGGCAGGAACTAATGGGGTTCCATAATAAGCCCCAGGAAGAGTAGCTGCTGACTTGGCAGGAACTAATGGGGATCCATAATAAACCCCAGGAAGAGTAGCTGCTGCCTTGGCAGGAACTAATGGGGATCCATAATAAACCCCAGGAAGACTAGCTGCTGCCTTGGCAGGAACTAATGGGGTTCCATAATAAACCTCAGGAAAAGTAGCTGCTGCCTTGGCAGGAACTAATGGGGATCCATAATAAACCCCAGGAAGACTAGCTGCTGCCTTGGCAGGAACTAATGGGGACCATAATAAACCCCAGGAAGAGTAGCTGCTGCCTTGGCAGGAACTAATGGGGATCCATAATAAACCCCAGGAAGAGTAGCTGCTGCCTTGGCAGGAACGAATGGGGATCCATAATAAACCACAGGAAAAGTAGCTGCTGTCTTGGCAGGAACTAATGGGGGTCCATAATAAACCCCAGGAAGAGTAGCTGCTGCCTTGGCAGGAACTAATGGGGATCCATAATAAACTCCAGGAAGAGTAGCTGCTGCCTTGGCAGGAACTAATGGGGATCCATACTAAACCACAGGAAGAGTAGCTGCTGTCTTGGCAGACACTAATGGGGATCCATAATAAACCCCAGGAAGACTAGCTGCTGCCTTGGCAGGAACTAATGGGGATCCATAATAAACCACAGGAACAGTAGCTGCTGTCTTGGCAGGAACTAATGGGGATCCATAATAAACCCCAGGAAGACTAGCTGCTGCCTTGGCAGGAACTAATGGGGATCCATAATAAACCCAAGGAAGACTAGCTGCTGCCTTGGCAGGAACTAATGGGGATCCATAATAAACCCCAAGAAGAGTAGCTGCTGCCTTGGCAGGAACTAATGGGGGTCCATAATAAACCCCAGGAAGAGTAGCTGCTGCCTTGGCAGGAACTAATGGGGATCCATAATAAACCCCAGGAAGAGTAGCTGCTGCCTTGGCAGGAACTAATGGGGTTCCATAATAAACCTCAGGAAGAGTAGCTGCTGCCTTGGCAGGAACTAATGGGGATCCATAATAAACCCCAGGAAGACTAGCTGCTGCCTTTGCAGGAACTAATGGGGATCCATAATAAACCCCAGGAAGAGTAGCTGCTGCCTTGGCAGGAACTAATGGGGATCCATAATAAACCACAGGAAAAGTAGCTGCTGCCTTGGCAGGAACTAATGGGGATCCATAATAAACCCCAAGAAGAGTAGCTGCAGCCTTGGCAGAAACTAATGGGGATCCATAATAAACCCCAGGAAGACTAGCTGCTGCCTTATCAGGAAGCAATGGGGTTCCATAATAAAACTAAGGAAGAGTAGCTGCTGCCTTGGCAGGAACTAATGGGGATCCATAATAAACCCCAGGAAGACTAGCTGCTGCCTTGGCAGGAACTAATGGGGATCCATAATAAACCCCAGGAAGACACGCTGCTGCCTTGGCAGGAACTAATGGGGATCCATAATAAACCCCAGGAAGAGTAGCTGCTGCCTTGGCAGGAACTAATGGGGATCCATAATAAACCCCAGGAAGAGTAGCTGCTGCCTTGGCAGGAACTAATGGGGATCCATAATAAACCCCAGGAAGACCAGCTGCTGCCTTGGCAGGAACTAATGGAGATCCATAATAAACCACAGGAAGACTAGCTGCTGCCTTGGCAGGAACTAATGGGGTTCCATAATAAACCTCAGGAAGAATAACTGCTGCCTTGGCAGGAACTAATGGGGATCCATAATAAACCCCAGGAAGACTAGCTGCTGCCTTGGCAGGAACTAATGGGGATCCATAATAAACCCCAGGAAGAGTAGCTGCTGCCTTGGCAGGAACTAATGGGGATCCATAATAAACCACAGGAAAAGTAGCTGCTGCCTTGGCAGGAACTAATGGGGATCCATAATAAACCCCAGGAAGAGTAGCTGCTGCCTTGGCAGGAACTAATGGGGATCCATAATAAACCACAGGAAGACTAGCTGCTGCCTTCGCAGGAACTAATGGGGATCCATAATAAACCCCAGGAAGAGTAGCTGCTGCCTCGGCAGGAACTAATGGGGATCCATAATAAACCCTAGGAAGAGTAGCTGCTGCCTTGACAGGAACTAATGGGTATCCATAATAAACCCCAGGAAGAGTAGCTGCTGCCTTGGCAGGAACTAATGGGGATCCATAATAAACCTCAGGAAGAGTAGCTGCTGCCTTGGCAGGAACTAATGGAGATCCATAATAAACCCCAGGAAGAGTAGCTGCTGCCTTGACAGGAACTAATGGGGATCCATAATAAACCCCAGGAAGAGTAGCTGCTGCCTTGGCAGGAACTAATGGGGATCCATAATAAACCCCAGGAAGAGTAGCTGCTGCCTTGGCAGAAACTAATGGGGATCCATAATAAACCCCAGGAAGAGTAGCTGCTGCCTTGGCAGGAACTAATGGGGATCCATAATAAACCCCAGGAAGAGTAGCTGCTGCCTTGGCAGGAACTAATGGGGATCCATAATAAACCCTAGGAAGAGTAGCTGCTGCCTTGACAGGAACTAATGGGTATCCATAATAAACCCCAGGAAGAGTAGCTGCTGCCTTGGCAGGAACTAATGGGGATCTATAATAAACCCCAGGAAGAGTAGCTGCTGCATTGGCAGGAACTAATGGGGATCCATAATAAACTCCAGGAAGAGTAGCTGCTGCCTTGGCAGAAACTAATGGGGTTCCATAATAAACCCCAGGAAGAGTAGCTGCTGCCTTGACAGGAACTAATGGGGATCCATAATAAACCCCAGGAAGAGTTGCTGCTGCCTTGGCAGGAACTAATGGGGTTCCATAATAAACCTCAGGAAGAATAACTGCTGCCTTGGCAGGAACTAATGGGGATCCATAATAAACCCCAGGAAGACTAGCTGCTGCCTTGGCAGGAACTAATGGGGATCCATAATAGACCCCAGGAAGAGTAGCTGCTGCCTTGGCAGGAACTAATGGGGATCCATAATAAACCACAGGAAAAGTAGCTGCTGCCTTGGCAGGAACTAATGGGGATCCATAATAAACCCCAGGAAGAGTAGCTGCTGCCTTGGCAGGAACTAATGGGGATCCATAATAAACCACAGGAAGACTAGCTGCTGCCTTCGCAGGAACTAATGGGGATCCATAATAAACCCCAGGAAGAGTAGCTGCTGCCTCGGCAGGAACTAATGGGGATCCATAATAAACCCTAGGAAGAGTAGCTGCTGCCTTGACAGGAACTAATGGGTATCCATAATAAACCCCAGGAAGAGTAGCTGCTGCCTTGGCAGGAACTAATGGGGATCCATAATAAACCTCAGGAAGAGTAGCTGCTGCCTTGGCAGGAACTAATGGAGATCCATAATAAACCCCAGGAAGAGTAGCTGCTGCCTTGACAGGAACTAATGGGGATCCATAATAAACCCCAGGAAGAGTAGCTGCTGCCTTGGCAGGAACTAATGGGGATCCATAATAAACCCCAGGAAGAGTAGCTGCTGCCTTGGCAGAAACTAATGGGGATCCATAATAAACCCCAGGAAGAGTAGCTGCTGCCTTGGCAGGAACTAATGGGGATCCATAATAAACCCCAGGAAGAGTAGCTGCTGCCTTGGCAGGAACTAATGGGGATCCATAATAAACCCTAGGAAGAGTAGCTGCTGCCTTGACAGGAACTAATGGGTATCCATAATAAACCCCAGGAAGAGTAGCTGCTGCCTTGGCAGGAACTAATGGGGATCTATAATAAACCCCAGGAAGAGTAGCTGCTGCATTGGCAGGAACTAATGGGGATCCATAATAAACTCCAGGAAGAGTAGCTGCTGCCTTGGCAGAAACTAATGGGGTTCCATAATAAACCCCAGGAAGAGTAGCTGCTGCCTTGACAGGAACTAATGGGGATCCATAATAAACCCCAGGAAGAGTTGCTGCTGCCTTGGCAGGAACTAATGGGATACATAATAAACCCCAGGAAGAGTAGCTGCTGTATTAACAGGAACTAATGGGGATCCATAATAAACCCCAGGAAGAGTAGCTGCTGCCTTGGCAGGAACTAATGGGGATCCATAATAAACCTCAGGAAGAGTAGCTGTTGCCTTGGCAGGAACTAATGGAGATCCATAATAAACCCCAGGAAGAGTAGCTGCTGCCCTGACAGGAACTAATGGGGATCCATAATAAACCCCAGGAAGAGTAGCTGCTGCCTTGGCAGGAACTAATGGGGATCCATAATAAACCCCAGGAAGAGTAGCTGCTGCCTTGGCAGGAACTAATGGGGATCCATAATAAACCCCAGGAAGAGTAGCTGCAGCCTTGGCAGGAACTAATGGGGATCCATAATAAACCCCAGGAAGAGTAGCTGCTGCCTTGGCAGGAACTAATGGGGATCCATAATTAACCCCAGGAAGAGTAGCTGCTGCCTTGGCAGGAACTAATGGGGATCCATAATAAACCCCAGGAAGAGTAGCTGCTGCCTTGGCAGGAACTAATGGGGATCCATAATAAACCCCAGGAAGAGTAGCTGCTGCCTTGACAGGAACTAATGGGGATCCATAATAAACCCCAGGAAGAGTAGCTGCTGCCTTGGCAGGAACTAATGGGGATCCATAATAAACCCCAGGAAGAGTAGCTGCTGCCTTGGCAGGAACTAATGGGGATCCATAATAAACCCCAGGAAGAGTAGCTGCTGCCTTGGCAGGAACTAATGGGGATCCATAATAAACCCCAGGAAGAGTAGCTGCTGTCTTGGCAGAAACTAATGGGGATCCATAATAAACCCCAGGAAGAGTAGCTGCTGCCTTGACAGAAACTAATGGGGATCCATATTAAACCCCAGGAAGAGTAGCTGCTGCCTTGGCAGGAACTAATGGGGCTCCATAATAATACAATACCAATGAGTTATATCTGTTGTTGTTTTAGTCAATCTCAGTCTGGAAACGGTTACATTTTTAGACATATTTTCAACACCAGTATCCAACATGATCTGGCTGCTCCCATTGGACGGCGTAGAACGCTGAAACTAGGGCCACGGTATAAAAGTATCCAACATGATCTGGCTGCTCCCATTGGACGGCGTAGAACGCTGAAACTAGGGCCACGGTATAAAAGTATCCAACATGATCTGGCTGCTCCCATTGGACGGCGTAGAACGCTGAAACTAGGTCCACGGTATAAAAGTATCCAACATGATCTGGCTTCCCATTGGACGGTGTAGAACGCTGAAAGTAGGGCCACGGTATAAAAGTATCCAACATGATCTGGCTTCCCATTGGACGGCGTAGAACGCTGAAAGTAGGGCCACGGTATAAAAGTATCCAACATGATCTGGCTTCCCATTGGACGGCGTAGAACGCTGAAAGTAGGACCACGGTATAAAAGTATCCAACATGATCTGGCTTCCCATTGGACGGCGTAGAACGCTGAAAGTAGGGCCACGGTATAAAAGTATCCAACATGATCTGGCTGCTCCCATTGGACGGCGTAGAACGCTGAAACTAGGGCCACGGTATAAAAGTATCCAACATGATCTGGCTTCCCATTGGACGGCGTAGAACGCTGAAAGTAGGGCCACGGTATAAAAGTATCCAACATGATCTGGCTTCCCATTGGACGGCGTAGAACGCTGAAAGTAGGGCCACGGTATAAAAGTATCCAACATGATCTGGCTGCTCCCATTGGACGGCGTAGAACGCTGAAAGTAGGGCCACGGTATAAAAGTATCCAACATGATCTGGCTTCCCATTGGACGGCGTAGAACGCTGAAAGTAGGGCCACGGTATAAAAGTATCCAACATGATCTGGCTGCTCCCATTGGACGGCGTAGAACGCTGAAAGTAGGGCCACGGTATAAAAGTATCCAACATGATCTGGCTGCTCCCATTGGACGGTGTAGAACGCTGAAAGTAGGGCCACGGTATAAAAGCTCTCGTATGCTGTTTGTCATTAGAATGTTGCTGAGCACTATGCTGTTTGTCATTAGAATGTTGCTGAGCACTATTCTGTTTGTCATTAGAATGTTGCTGAGCACTATGCTGTTTGTCATTAGAATGTTGCTGAGCACTATGCTGTTTGTCATTAGAATGTTGCTGAGCACTATGTTGTTTGTCATTAGAATGTTGCTGAGCACTATTCTGTTTGTCATTAGAATGTTGCTGAGCACTATGCTGTTTGTCATTAGAATGTTGCTGAGCACTAGATTCTGAATCAGAATGTCATGGGAATGTTCATGAGGGGCAGGGGAGGGGGGCGGTGGCCATTTGATTAATCGTTCTTCCCCCAAGCCATAAGACTGCTGAACAATTACTCAAATGTGAGTAGCAGCAGTTTAAAAACAAATGGGGGGGGGGTGGGGGTGGGGGGGTCAATGTAAATAGTCCGATGGCCATTTGATTAATTGCCCTTCCCCCAAGCCATAAGACTGCTGAACAATTACTCAAATGGCCACCCGGACTATTTACCCCCCCCCCATTTGTTTTTAAGCCATAAAACTGCTGAACAATTACTCAAATGGCCACCCGGACTATTTACCTAGTGGTTAGAGGTGGGGAGGCAGGTAGCCTAGTGGTTAGAGGGGGGAGGCAGGTAGCCTAGTGGTTAGAGGGGGGAGGCAGGTAGTCTAGTGGTTAGAGGGGGGGAGGCAGGTAGCCTAGTGGTTAGAGGGGGGGAGGCAGGTAGTCTAGTGGTTAGAGGGGGGAGGCGGGTAGCCTAGTGGTTAGAGGGGGAGGCAGGTAGTCTAGTGGTTAGAGGGGGGAGGCAGGTAGCCTTGTGGTTAGAGAGGGGGAGGCAGGTAGTCTAGAGGTTAGGGGGGGAGGCAGGTAGTCTAGAGGTTAGGGGGGGGGGGGGCAGGTAGTCTAGTGGTTAGACCGTTGGGCCAGTAACCGAATCCCCGAGCTGACAAGGTAAAAAATCTGTCGTTCCTCCCCTGAACAAGGCAGTTAACCCACTGTTCCTAGACCAGTTAACCCACTGTTCCTAGACCAGTTAACCCACTGTTCCTAGACTAGACCCTCAACGTCAACAAAACTAAGGAGATGATTGTGGACTTCAGGAAACAGCAGAGGGAACACCCCCCTATCCACATCGATGGAACAGTAGTGGAGAGGGTAGCAAGTTTTAAGTTCCTCGGCATACACATTACAGACAAACTGAATTGGTCCACTCACACAGACAGCATCGTGAAGAAGGCGCAGCAGCGCCTCTTCAACCTCAGGAGGCTGAAGAAATTTGGCTTGTCACCAAAAGCACTCACAAACTTCTACAGATGCACAATCGAGAGCATCCTGGCGGGCTGTATCACCGCCTGGTATGGCAACTGCACCGCCCTCAACCGTAAGGCTCTCCAGAGGGTAGTGAGGTCTGCACAACGCATCACCGGGGGCAAACTACCTGCCCTCCAGGACACCTACACCACCGATGTCACAGGAAGGCCATAAAGATCATCAAGGACATCAACCACCCGAGCCACTGCCTGTTCACCCCGCTATCATCCAGAAGGCGAGGTCAGTACAGGTGCATCAAAGCTGGGACCGAGAGACTGAAAAACAGCTTCTATCTCAAGGCCATCAGACTGTTAAACAGCCACCACTAACACTGAGTGGCTGCTGCCAACACACTGACACTGACTCAACTCCAGCCACTTTAATAATGGGAATTGATGGGAAATGATGTAAATATATCACTAGCCACTTTAAACAATGCTACCTTATATAATGTTACTTACCCTACATTATTCATCTCATATGCATACGTATATACTGTACTCTATATCATCGACTGTATCCTTATGTAATACATGTATCACTAGCCACTTTGTTTACATACTCATCTCATTTGTACATACTGTACTCGATACCATCTACTGTATCTTGCCTATGCTGCTCTGTACCATCACTCATTCATATATCCTTATGTACATATTCTTTATCCCCTTACACTGTGTACAAGACAGTAGTTTTGGAATTGTTAGTTAGATTACTTGTTATTACTGCATTGTCGGAACTAGAAGCACAAGCATTTCGCTACACTCGCATTAACATCTGCTAACCATGTGTATGTGACAAATAAAATTTGATTTGATTTAGTTAACCCACTTTTCCTAGACTAGATAACCCAAGGGTTCCTAGACCAGATAACCCACTGTTCCTAGACCAGTTAACCCACTGTTCCTAGACCAGTTAACCCACTGTTCCTAGACCAGTTAACCCACTGTTCCAAGACCAGTTAACCCACTGTTCCCCTGAACACCATAGTGCCCTCCAAGCTCGTCATCAAGCTCCGCCCTGTGCAACTGGGTACTGGACTTCCTGACGGGCCGCCCCCAGGTGGTGATGGTAGGCAACAACATCTCCACCCCGCTGATCCTCAACACTGGGGCCCCACAAGGGTGCGTTCTGAGCCCTCTCCTGTACTCCCTGTTCACCCACGACTGTGTGGCCACGCACGCCTCCAACTCAATCATCAAGTTTGCGGACGACACAACAGTGGTAGGCTTGATTACCAACAACGACGAGACGGCCTACAGGGAGGAGGTGAGGGCCCTCGGAGTGTGGTGTCAGGAAAATAACCTCACACTCAACGTCAACAAAACTAAGGAGATGATTGTGGACTTCAGGAAACAGCAGAGGGAACACCCCCCTATCCACGTCGATGGAACAGTAGTGGAGAGGGTAGTAAGTTTTAAGTTCCTCTGCATACACATCACAGACAAACTGAATTGGTCCACTCACACAGACAGCATTGTGAAGAAGGCGCAGCAGCGCCTCTTCAACCTCAGGAGGCTGAAGAAATTTGGCTTGTCACCAAAAGCACTCACAAACTTCTACAGATGCACAATCGAGAGCATCCTGTCGGGCTGTATCACCGCCTGGTACGGCAACTGCTCCGCCCACAACCGTAAGGCTCTCCAGAGGGTAGTGAGGTCTGCACAACGCATCACCGGGGGCAAACTACCTGCCCTCCAGGACACCTACACCACCCGATGTCACAGGAAGGCCATAAAGATCATCAAGGACAACAACCACCCGAGCCACTGCCTGTTCACCCCACTATCATCCAGAAGGCGAGGTCAGTACAGGTGCATCAAAGCTGGGACCGAGAGACTGAAAAACAGCTTCTATCTCAAGGCCATCAGACTGTTAAACAGCCACCACTAACATTGAGTGGCTGCTGCCAACACACTGACTCAACTCCAGCCACTTTAATAATGGGAATTGATGGGAAATTATGTAAAATATATCACTAGCCACTTTAAACAATGCTACTTAATATAATGTTTACATACCCTACATTATTCATCTCATATGTATACGTATATACTGTACTCTATATCATCGACTGTATCCTTATGTAATACATGTATCACTAGCCACTTTAACTATGCCACTTTGTTTACATACTCATCTCATATGTATATACTGTACTCAATACCATCTACTGTATCTTGCCTATGCCGCTCTGTACCATCACTCATTCATATATCTTTATGTACATATTCTTTATCCCCTTACACTTGTGTCTATAAGGTAGTAGTTTTGGAATTGTTAGCTAGATTACTTGTTGGTTATTACTGCATTGTCGGAACTAGAAGCACAAGCATTTCGCTACACTCGCATTAACATCTGCTAACCATGTGTATGTGACAAATAAAATGTGATTTGATTTGAGCTTGAGCTTGAGGGCCATTACTCAGTGTTGGTCATTAAACCTACAGCTTGAGGGCCATTACTCAGTGTTGGTCATTAAACCCACAGCTTGAGGGCCATTACTCAGTGTTGGTCATTAAACCCACAGCTTGAGGGCCATTACTCAGTGTTGGTCATTAAACCCATAGCTTGAGGGCCATTACTCAGTGTTGGTCATTAAACCCAGAGCTTGAGGGCCATTACTCCGTGTTGGTCATTAAACCCACAGCTTGAGGGCCATTACTCCGTGTTGGTCATTAAACCCACAGCTTGAGGGCCATTACTCAGTGTTGGTCATTAAACTCACAGCTTGAGGTTCATTACTCAGTGTTGGTCATTAAACCCACAGCTTGAGGGCCATTGTGTTGGTCATTAAACCCACAGCTTGAGGGCCATTACTCAGTGTTGGTCATTAAACCCACAGCTTGAGGGCCATTACTCAGTGTTGGTCATTAAACCCACAGCTTGAGGGCCATTACTCAGTGTTGGTCATTAAACCCACAGCTTGAGGGCCATTACTCAGTGTTGGTCATTAAACCCACAGCTTGAGGGCCATTACTCAGTGTTGGTCATTAAACCCACAGCTTCAGGGCCATTACTCAGTGTTGGTCATTAAACCCATAGCTTGAGGGCCATTACTCAGTGTTGGTCATTAAACCCACAGCTTGAGGGCCATTACTCAGTGTTGGTCATTAAACCCACAGCTTGAGGGCCATTACTCAGTGTTGGTCATTAAACCCACAGCTTGAGGGCCATTACTCAGTGTTGGTCATTAAACCCACAGCTTGAGGGCCATTACTCAGTGTTGGTCATTAAACCCATAGCTTGAGGGCCATTACTCAGTGTTGGTCATTAAACTCACAGCTTGAGGGCCATTACTCAGTGTTGGTCATTAAACCCACAGCTTGAGGGCAATTACTCAGTGTTGGTCATTAAACCCATAGTTTGAGGGCCATTATTCAGTTTTTGTCATTAAACTCACAGCTTGAGGGCCATTACTCAGTGTTGGTCATTAAACCCACAGCTTGAGGGCAATTACTCAGTGTTGGTCATTAAACCCATAGCTTGAGGGCCATTATTCAGTTTTTGTCATTAAACCCACAGCTTGAGGGTCATTACTCAGTGTTGGTCATTAAACCCATAGCTTTAGAACCCCTCCCATTGTCTCCTCAGTGTCTCATTAGAACCCTCCCATTGGCTCCATAGTGTCTCATTAGAACCCTCCCATTGCCTCCTCAGTGTCTCATTAGAACCCCTCCCATTGGCTCCTCAGTGTCTCATTAGAACCCCTCCCATTGGCTCCTCAGTGTCTCATTAGAACCCCTCCCATTGGCTCCTCAGTGTCTCATTAGAACCCCTCCCATTTCCTCCTCAGTGTCTCGTTAGAACCCCTCCCATTGGTCCTCGGTGGAATGCACGATATTGACAGCCAGGACGTCAGAAACCTTGTTACATTCCGCTCATGCATACCGAGAGTGAAACAGACTATCGTTGACATAACCACTCCTTATCAGTGAGACTGGAGACATGTGAGAGAAGCTCTGGGGTTTAATTAACATATTGTATAGATCCTGAACCCAGCCACACCTCCCACTGGGGAAAAACAATAGTCATGTCAACACCCGAAACCGAAACCCGTCTATCAGGAGAGACTGAAAACAATGGGTACCCCAATGCACCACAGCAGGAGTCGTACATGTGGTTAGCACACACACCTGGGTTTGTGGTCTGATATATTCAGGATGAGGATTTAGGGGGGGGGGGGAACAGGTATTCTAGACAGAGTTTTGTCCTAAATACACCAGGCTACGGACTCATTTTGAGGTTCAAATCACAGTTTTCACCGCCACAGAAATACACTGAAGCAGGCCCAGGTTTGGGCTCAGACAGGTGTGGTTAATGTTTTAGATTATGTTCTCCTACTGACTGCTTCCCCTGGTGGTTGCGAGAGGAAAGAGCAGGCTGAAGGTGTAAAAAACATTACAACTAAAACCACAGAACAATGAGCCATATATTTTGCCAGAAGCATAAATGTGAAGCATCTGGTTGGCGTTTCCACTCACTACCAAATATGGTAATGAGAGGAAGTCCAGTGGTCAGCAGTGGGAGAAGATGGAACAAAATGAATTTATGCCAACATTCTGCTTATTTTTTCATCTATGAAACATTTGAACTCCATACAGTTTTCTGTTTCCAAAACTAGAATCAATATCAAACAGAGTGGACTGCGTTTTGTAGACTTTAACGGTTGCCAACGTTTTTGGTGTTGTTGAATGGTGTTGTTTAGGAATGCAAACGAGAAATGAGTTTTTACACATGCGCACTTCACAGAGTAGGCGTTCCCTAACGGAAACATGCAAATAAATGCTTGAACGCACCAATAGAATCTCAATAGCTCTTGCTTGGCTCTGCCCACCTCCTTGCTTGTTCTGCCCCACTATGATTAATTTTGCTCCCATTTGGAACGATAAGCTTTGGTCTATCTTGGGTTAGTTATTAAAAAATATATTAGCTAAAACAGCTACTGTACGCATACTGCGAATGTCTTTATGACTCAAAAGTACAGCATCTGCACATTTACCAGACTGACACCCTCATCAGCGGGGAAGGAAATGAACACCAGCCGAATGCTGGTAGAGTTTGGCATTGACTGATAGAATGTATATTATCACCAGGCACGTTGGCGGGTTGCCACTCAGTTCAATCCAAAACCCACATGCAAAACAACGTATTTGTGTGTTATAACATTACATGCTTTTTTTAATGTATTATCGTTATTATTTTCGGGAAGAAAATGTGGGCATCCACCAGCCACCCTGCTCATGAGTTACTGTCTGTGTCTTGAACCTGAAGACAGGAACCAGTGAATGCTGCTTCCTCCTGTTATAGATATACAACCATGCGTGAACTTGTTTAACCTCAAAGACCAATGGCTGTGTTGCATTTGCTAATACCAGAAATTTGAGAGCAGCAATAGCGGTCAAATCAAGGAATATTATTTGGTAGAATTGAAGAAGAAAACAAAACAATACGTGTATTGATCAAAGAGGTCTTGATTAATAAGATCTCGCGTTGATAGGATCAGATGACGCAAACCAACGAGAGAATCTGCGAGATCTGTGTTTTAAGGGGGTTCAACGGCACATGACCACATGTTCATTCCCTTCTGCGTAGCTACGCTAGAGTGTGTTCCGGAGCCTCGGCACACATTTTATTATCAAAAAAAAAACACAAAAAAAATATATAAAATAAATAAACACAAGGGAAGATTATTTTTTTGTAAGAAAAAGAAAAACTCGGTGAAGCAGGACTAACAAGTAACCCGTCGAAAATAGGACGAGATTTCGGAAGAGAAGGTCATTTTGTTCCATTTGATAACATCGTTGGAAAGGCGTGGGGTGATTTCATATTAATAGTTAACCGAGACATTTTATTATTATTTTTTTATTAGCTAGAAGCTAACGTAGCAGGGTTTTTTTTGTTGTCGATATCGCATCTGTTATTATTGTAACGTTAACTAGTCGTAGTTTAAGACATATTGTAGCTACTAGTAACTTTTGTTGTAAATTATTTCCTCCAGAAGGTAACGTTAGCTCGCTAGACACCAGGTAGCAGAATTAGCCAGCCGGCCCGCATTGCTTTTTTTGGGGCCTAAGTGCGAAGTAGTTAACGTCCAAAACATTTTTTTTATTTTATTTTTTAGCAAGCAACAAATCTTCGGTGTCTCCACACCATTTCACAGACGTTAACCTGACAACGTAACGTGTTTATTACCCTCCCGTATTATTTAAAAAAACCTAAAACCCCGATCCGGTAGACATGAATCCAAGCGCCCCCAGTTACCCGATGGCCTCCCTCTACGTGGGCGACCTGCACCAGGATATCACCGAGGCCATGCTGTACGAGAAGTTCAGCCCCGCCGGGCCTATCCTCTCCATTCGAGTCTGCAGGGACATGATCACTCGTCGATCCCTCGGATATGCCTACGTTAACTTCCAACAACCAGCCGATGGTAACTATTGATTATTTTATTTAAAAAATAAAAATCGTATTTAATCGTCATGGTAATGGAATCACCAGTAAAAAAATATATAGCATGACGTGGCTCACACGTTCACGTTGCACCAAAAAATGTCAATCCGGTGTGATGAATAACATTAGGACTAGTACATAATCACGCATCATTTGATTAACATGGTTTCAGTTCAGCAAGCTATGTAGGCCAACGAGTCTTTCACTGTCCTAATTTGCTGTAGTGTTAGGTTCAATAATTAAATTGGGAGTATCGGCCGCAGATGGTCTACAATGGAGCGGTTTCCTTCAACCGCATTCTAATGGTACGGCTCCCGATATGTGTTTCTAGCTGAACGTGCCCTGGACACCATGAACTTCGACGTCATCAAAGGGAGACCTCTGCGTATCATGTGGTCTCAGCGTGACCCATCCCTGAGGAAGAGTGGGGTGGGCAACATCTTCATCAAGAACCTGGACAAGTCCATTGACAACAAGGCCCTCTATGACACCTTCTCGGCGTTCGGAAACATCCTCTCTTGCAAGGTAGGCTGAGTGAGACGCTTTCTGGCTGTGTGTGGCTGCCATGTGCTGTGTTGTTCCACCCCCCCCCCCCCCCCCCCAGTGTTGGTTGAAATGTGTGAATTTTGAGTCTGTTTTGGTAGGCATGATGTTTTTAAAAACCACTGCCTCTCCAATGTCCTTTCTCCAAGGTGGTTTGTGATGAGAATGGCTCAAAGGGATATGGCTTTGTGCATTTTGAGACCCAGGAGGCGGCTGAAAGAGCCATTGAGAAAATGAACGGCATGCTGCTCAATGACAGAAAAGTGTAAGTGTGATCAGTCCCCGTGAACTTAGAGACGTAATCAATAATAGATGGGGGTGGAAAGGGGGCGGGGGGGGGCTAGTCAGCTGTCCACGGAGTTAAAATGCAACTATAACTCAAACCGTACAGAAATGTAACTTAGTTAGTAAACGCGAACTGGTTATCAATTTCGACTGGATTCAAAAGAATGGTTTGATTTTTAAAGCAGAATTTTGTTTTCGTGTGAGTTCTAACTTTAATCTTACTAACTCAAGGTTTTTTTGTTGTTGTTTCAAGTGTCAACTAATATAAAACTGTTGCTCTGTAGCGCTGTGCTTCTCTACTCACAGCCTTATCAAACTCAATCCTCTTCCCTGGGGGGTTTAGTCAAAATGGTGGTAACAAACACTACCAAGCTCACCCCCCCCACACTACAGAACAGGTAGCCCTGTCAACACACTATTCAACTCACAATATTATTTTATTAACGTACAATAGGTTCGTCGGGCGCTTCAAATCCCGTAAAGAGCGCGAGGCTGAGCTCGGAGCCAGAGCCAGAGAGTTCACCAACGTGTACATCAAGAACTTCGGAGAGGACATGGACGACGAGAAGCTGAGGGAGCTGTTCGGGAAATATGGTAAGTGTCTTCCACGTGTCGTTGTTCCACACCCGGGGGGGGGGTGTGTTCATTAGGAAGCAAACGGCACCAAGCGAGGGGGGAGGGACCTACCTGATTAATGTCCCAATAAGTAAATGTTTTGTCACGGCACTATAATGGAATCTAGCCCAGATTGTCGATTTGTTCCTCGTGTAGTTAATGTCGGTTCCGTAGAGTTAGAATTTGATGCCGTTTTTTTGTGTTGGGCTCTACTGTTCCAGGACCGGCCCTGAGCATCAGGGTGATGACGGACGACAGCGGGAAGTCCCGGGGGTTCGGCTTCGTCAGCTTTGAGAGGCACGAGGATGCTCAGAGGGTGAGTTGTACCGTACATTTCCTGATTATCGCTTATCTGGCGGTTGAATAGAGCTACGTGTCCTGTAAAAGACGGGGATTTTTGACCTCATGTATCCGTTACATTCTCAGGCTGTAGACGAGATGAACGGGAAGGATTTTAACGGCCGTCAGGTCTACGTGGGTCGAGCCCAGAAGAAGGGAGAGCGCCAGACGGAGTTGAAACGCAAGTTCGAACAGATGAAGCAGGACCGCATGACCCGCTACCAGGGGGTCAACCTGTACGTCAAGAATCTGGACGATGGCCTCGACGACGAGCGTCTGAGGAAGGAGTTCTCTCCTTTCGGTACCATCACCAGCGCCAAGGTAACCTTCCCACAACCTTCCCACAACCTTCCTACAACCTTCCTACACCCTTCTACACATTCCTACACCTTCCCAAAACCTTCTACACCTTCCTACACCCTTCTACACCTTCCCAAAACCTTCTACACCTTCCCAAAACCTTCTACACCCTTCCTACAACCTTCTAAACCTACACCTTCCTAAACCTACTACATCCTACACCTTCCTAAGTCAACATCACCCTCTGATTGAGCCCTTACTGTAGTGTGGTGGTACGCCTGTTGCCTGTCTCTATATAGTGGTGTGGTCTATAGGCCCCTGTCTTTCTGGTTCAGAAACCCCTTTTATTTAATGTGCCTCTCTCTAGGTGATGATGGAAGGTGGTCGCAGCAAGGGCTTCGGCTTCGTGTGCTTCTCCTCCCCGGAGGAGGCCACCAAGGCCGTGACGGAGATGAACGGGCGCATCGTGGCCACCAAGCCGCTGTACGTGGCGCTGGCTCAGAGGAAAGAGGAGCGCCAGGCTCACCTCACCAACCAGTACATGCAGAGGATGGCCACCGTCCGGCCCGTACCCAACCCAGTCCTCAACCCCTACCAGCCTGCCCCTCCCTCCGGGTACTTCATGGCTGCCATCCCCCAGACTCAGAACCGCGCTGCCTACTACTCCACCAATCAGCTGGCTCAGCTGAGACCAGGCCCACGCTGGGCCACCCAGGGCGTCAGACCACAACGTAATGATCTACATTGTTTTTTATTTTAGTCAACCGTTTCACTCCAGACTAGAACCCAACAGCTCCATCCAGGAAGTGGTTTGATGTTTTAATTGTCCGTTCTGCTTCCAGACTTCCAGAACATGCCCAACGCCATGCGTCCGTCCGCCCCCAGGCCGCAGACCTTCGGTGCCATGAGGCCCTCGTCCTCCCAGGTGCCACGTATGATGGCCGGCCAGAGAATGGGTGAGTTTACCTGGTTAACCCAGAGAATGGGTGAGTTTACCTGGTTAACCCAGAGAATGGGTGAGTTTACCTGGTTAACCCAGCCCTGTATATACCGTTATGGTTTTCACAACCACCTTTCAGCTACTATTTACTCGATTTATACCGTCGGTTGAAGGATTTAGGCCTTGAGACATGGGGTGTGTGTGTGTGTCCATGACCTGACGAATTGAGTCTGTTCTGAGGGCAGAAGGGGGGGTACAACTCAATATTAGGGTGTTCTTAATGTTTTGTACGCTCACCATGTCTCGAAGTATATGAATCTGTCTCTTGGATGTTGACCGACTTCCTCCTCTTCCCCCCTCTCCCTCCTCATTCTCCTCTTCCCCTCCTCTCCTCTTCCTCTTCCCTCCTCTCTCTCCTCTTCCTCCTCCTCTCCCCCTCCTCCTCTCCCTCTCCAGCCACCCAGGCACTGGGCCAGCGTCCTACCGGTGCGGCGGCTGCTGCAGCCCCGGTGAGGATGCCTCAGTACAAGTATGCAGCAGGCGTAAGGAACCCCCAGCAGCACATGGCCAGCCAGCCCCAGGTGCCCATGCAGCAGCCGGCTGTCCACGTCCAGGGACAGGAGCCTCTGACGGCCTCCATGCTGGCGGCTGCTCCTCCTCAGGAACAGAAGCAGATGTTGGGTGAGTCTCTTTTTACTGACCTTCCCGTCTCCTTCAGTTAAAGGTGCTTTCTCTGCATTGGAAGGTCAGGAAGATGTCCGTAATATATCTGTAGTAATAGTGGAATGAGAGTTTCATAATGTTGCTTAACCGGGCGGCGTTGTGGATTGGCTGATTTTCGCCTGTTGATTTCTCCCGGCCATTTCCCGGTTGCTAAAATTCCAATATTTTGGTTAACTTCGGTTTTATGTGATAAAATAATCGGTCATTGTGTAGAGAATCATTGTTCCGTCTAAAACCGCTGTGAAATATCTTTTCAATAATAAAATATTGTCTTTTCAGTTATTTGAAGCTGGTGCACAAAAAGACTAAAGTAAAACACACAAAAAAACAACTTAAGAACAGGAAGTATAGAAATAGCGACATAGATCATATCTACCTCTTCTTAGACTTGCTTTCGATGAGAATGCCAGATCTATAACGCCCATTTCTATGTGAATCTGGTCTGGTCGCCCAAAGAGTTACACACCGTTTGCAACTTCTTCTTTTCTAAACGACGATCAACATTTTTATGTGCTCTTTGTCAATGATGTATTCTATAAAAATGTCTGAACTTATGAATTTCAGTGATTCTTATTTATTTTTTAACTGAGACAAAGAGCCCAACCTATCCGTCACGAGCCACTGAAGAAGTAGCATCTGTTGTCCTGACTGCTGGCCCTGCTGAGCCTTTTTCTGGGTCCTTTACTGATGCTGAATTCTCCTCTCTCTCCCCCCTCCTCATTCTCCAGGCGAGCGTCTGTTCCCTCTCATCCAAAACATGCACCCCAGCCTGGCTGGAAAGATCACCGGCATGCTGTTGGAGATAGACAACTCCGAGTTGCTCCACATGCTGGAGTCTCCCGAGTCTCTCCGCTCCAAGGTGGACGAGGCTGTTGCTGTGCTGCAGGCTCACCAGGCCAAGGAGTCCGCCCAGAAGCCCACCAACCCCGCCGGAGTCCCCAGCTAAGAACCGGTAAGAACTATATTTAGACTGTACATTTATTATTTCATCTGTTTTCTTTTTAAAAGTGTTACATCGATGTTGGCACGCTACTAATGTTAACGTTTGTTTGTTTGTTGGTTTCAGAGACGGTAATCCTTTAACTTTGCTTCACCGAAGAAAATGGTAGAAAAAATTTAAACATGGAAAAAACCCCTGAAAACTCTGAAAACATTGCAAAAAATGAATAAAGTTATTTCTTTACAAAAAATGAATACAACATCATCTGCCGGGTCTAGAGAAGATTTAAGCTAGTCCTTGTTATTAAAAGTTACAAAAGTGGACAAAAACAACAACAAAAAAATAGCAAAAACGATCTTAATTATTGAAAAATGTTTGACAAAATGTGACCATAAAATAAAAAACATTCCATAGTTTTATTTCCTCTTCCAGTATCAGTCCTCAGAATATCAGCTGTTGTGTTCAGAGATCAGATAGCTGAGGACTTTGTCATTTGGATTGAAAACTGCTAAATAAAGATATCAAACACTTTAAAATGGCCGTCTGTTCCTTTGAGCCGGTGCACGAAGGTTCATCCTGACCTCTTTGTAGATGGCGTTCACATTATAGTCGGTCCAAAAGGCAGAACTATTACCATGATGAGCAATAGGTTTTTCCCCCACACTTTTTAGTGCACTGTAGTTGCTAATGGAAACGCTGACCTGTACTTTTGAGATGATGGGTACTGCAGAGCACTGGTGTGGAGTAGCAGGAGCTGTGGTCTGCCACTAGGTGGCGCTGTAGTTTAGTGATAATGGAAGTGACTCGTGAATGTGTGATGTGCAGCTCCAGCTGATCACCAGTTGTCTTTGTCAGCCAGTGATCTAACACCTGTGACCCTCCAGTACTCTGAATGACTGGTCAGCCAGTGATCTAACATCTGTGACCCTCCAGTACCCTGAATGACTGGTCAGCCAGTGATCTAACATCTGTGACCCTCCACTCCAGTACTCTGAATGACTGGTCAGCCAGTGATCTGACACCTGTGACCCTCCAGTACTCTGAATGACTGGTCAGCCAGTGATCTAACATCTGTGACCCTCCACTCCAGTACTCTGAATGACTGGTCAACCAGTGATCTGACATCTGTGACTATATCACTAGACACCAATATCACTAGACAACTAGCCAACAGCTAGACACCAATATCACTAGACACCAATATCACTAGACAACTAGCCAACAGCTAGACACCAATATCACTAGACAACTAGCCTACAGCTAGACGCCAATATCACTAGACAACTAGCCTACAGCTAGACGCCAATATCACTAGACAACTAGCCTACAGCTAGACGCCAATATCACTAGACAACTAGCCAACAGATGGACATCAATATCACTAGACAACTAGCCAACAGATGGACATCAATATCACTAGACAACTAGCCAACAGCTAGACGCCAATATCACTAGACAACTAGCCTACAGCTAGACGCCAATATCACTAGACAACTAGCCAACAGATGGACATCAATATCACTAGACAACTAGCCAACAGCTAGACACCAATATCACTAGACAACTAGCCTACAGCTAGACGCCAATATCACTAGACAACTAGCCAACAGATGGACATCAATATCACTAGACAACTAGCCAACAGCTAGACACCAATATCACTAGACAACTAGCCTACAGCTAGACGCCAATATCACTAGACAACTAGCCAACAGATGGACATCAATATCACTAGACAACTAGCCAACAGCTAGACGCCAATATCACTAGACAACTAGCCAACAGATGGACATCAATATCACTAGACAACTAGCCAACAGATGGACATCAATATCACTAGACAACTAGCCAACAGCTAGACACCAATATCACTAGACAACTAGCCTACAGCTAGACGCCAATATCACTAGACAACTAGCCAACAGATGGACATCAATATCACTAGACAACTAGCCAACAGATGGACATCAATATCACTAGACAACTAGCCAACAGCTAGACACCAATATCACTAGACAACTAGCCTACAGCTAGACGCCAATATCACTAGACAACTAGCCAACAGATGGACATCAATATCACTAGACAACTAGCCAACAGCTAGACACCAATATCACTAGACAACTAGCCGACAGGAGATATACCTTGCAGGAGATTTACCATGCAGGAGATTTACCATGCAGGAGAGTTACCTTGCAGGAGGTTTATCTTTCAGGAGAGTTACCATGTAGGAGAGTTACCTTGCAGGAGAGTTACCATGCAGGAGATTTACCTTGCAGGAGAGTTACCATGCAGGAGAGTAACCTTGCATGAGAGTTACCATGCAGGAGAGTAACCTTGCAGGAGAGTTACCATGCAGGAGAGTTACCTTGCAGGAGAGTTACTTTGCAGGAGAGTTACCTTGCAGGACAGTTACCTTGCAGGAGAGTTACCATGCAGGAGATTTACCTTGCAGGAGATTTACCTTGCAGGAGATTTACCTTGCAGGAGATTTACCTTGCAGGAGAGTTACCATGCAGGAGATTTACCATGCAGGAGAGTTACCATGCAGGAGAGTTACCATGCAGGAGAGTTACCATGCAGGAGAGTTACCATGCAGGAGATTTACCTTGCAGGAGAGTTACCATGCAGGAGATTTACCTTGCAGGAGATTTACCTTGCAGGAGATTTACCATGCAGGAGAGTTACCATGCAGGAGACTTACCATGCAGGAGAGTTACCATGCAGGAGAGTTACCATGCAGGAGATTTACCTTGCAGGAGATTTACCTTGCAGGAGATTTACCATGCAGGAGATTTACCATGCAGGAGAGTTACCATGCAGGAGAGTTACCCTGCAGGAGAGTTACCATGCAGGAGAGTTACCATGCAGGAGATTTACCATGCAGCAGACATAGAGAAAAACCTTCCATATGCACACTGATACATGCTGTGATGCTGTGTAGACAGTGATACATGCTGTGATGCTGTGTAGACACACTGATACATGCTGTGATGCCGTGATGCTGTGTAGACACACTGATACATGCTGTGATACTGTGTAGACACATTGATACATGCTGTGATGCTGTGTAGACACACTGATACATGCTTTGATGCTGTGTAGACACACTGATACATGCTGTGATGCTGTGTAGACACACTGATACATGCTGTGATGCTGTGTAGACACACTGATACATGCTGTGATGCTGTGTAGACACACTGATACATGCTGTGATGCTGTGTAGACACACTGATACATGCTGTGATGCTGTGTAGACACACTGATACATGCTGTGATGCTGTGTAGACACACTGATACATGCTGTGATGCTGTGTAGACACACTGATACATGCTGTGATGCCGTGTAGACACACTGATACATGCTGTGATGCCGTGTAGACACACTGATACATGCTGTGATGCCGTGATGCTGTGTAGACACAATGATACATGCTGTGATGCTGTGTAGACACACTGATACATGCTGTGATGCTGTGTAGACACACTGATACATGCTGTGATGCTGTGTAGACACACTGATGTGATGCTGTGTAGACACACTGATGTGATGCTGTGTAGACACACTGATACATGCTGTGATGCTGTGTAGACACACTGATGTGATGCTGTGTAGACACACTGATACATGCTGTGATGCTGTGTAGACACACCGATACATGCTGTAATGCTGTGTAGACACACTGATGCATGCTGTGATGCTGTGTAGACACGGATACATGCTGTGATGCTGTGTAGACACACTGATACATGCTGTGATGCTGTGTAGACACACTGATACATGCTGTGATGCTGTGTAGACACACTGATACATGCTGTGATGCTGTGTAGACACACTGATACATGCTGTGATGCTGTGAAGAAACACTGATACATGCTGTGATGCTGTGTAGACACACTGATACATGCTGTGATGCTGTGATGCTGTGTAGACACACTGATGTGATGCTGTGTAGACACACTGATGTGATGCTGTGTAGACACACTGATACATGCTGTGATGCTGTGTAGACACACTGATGTGATGCTGTGTAGACACACTGATACATGCTGTGATGCTGTGTAGACACACCGATACATGCTGTAATGCTGTGTAGACACACTGATACATGCTGTGATGCTGTGTAGACACGGATACATGCTGTGATGCTGTGTAGACACACTGATACATGCTGTGATGCTGTGTAGACACACTGATACATGCTGTGATGCTGTGTAGACAGTGATACATGCTGTGATGCTGTGTAGACACACTGATACATGCTGTGATGCTGTGTAGACACACTGATACATGCTGTGATGCTGTGTAGACACACTGATACATGCTGTGATGCTGTGTAGACACACTGATACATGCTGTGATGCTGTGTAGACACACTGATACATCCTGTGATGCTGTGTAGACACACTGATACATGCTGTGATGCTGTGTAGACACACTGATGTGATGCTGTGTAGACACACTGATACATGCTGTGATGCTGTGTAGACACACTGATGTGATGCTGTGTAGACACACTGATACATGCTGTGATGCTGTGTAGACACACTGATACATGCTGTGATGCCGTGATGCTGTGTAGACACACTGATACATGCTGTGATACTGTGTAGACACATTGATACATGCTGTGATGCTGTGTAGACACACTGATACATGCTGTGATGCTGTGTAGACACACTGATACATCCTGTGATGCTGTGTAGACACACTGATGTGATGCTGTGTAGACACACTGATACATGCTGTGATGCTGTGTAGACACACTGATGTGATGCTGTGTAGACACACTGATACATGCTGTGATGCTGTGTAGACACACTGATACATGCTGTGATACTGTGTAGACACATTGATACATGCTGTGATGCTGTGTAGACACACTGATACATGCTGTGATGCTGTGTAGACACACTGATACATCCTGTGATGCTGTGTAGACACACTGATACATGCTGTGATGCTGTGTAGACACACTGATGTGATGCTGTGTAGACACATTGATACATGCTGTGATGCTGTGTAGACACACTGATAGATGCTGTGATGCCGTGATGCTGTGTAGACACATTGATACATGCTGTGATGCTGTGTAGACACATTGATACATGCTGTGATGCTGTGTAGACACACTGATACATGCTGTGATGCTGTGTAGACACATTGATACATGCTGTGATGACACACTGATACATGCTGTGATGCTGTGTAGACACACTGATACATGATGTGTAGACACACTGATACATGCTGTGATGCTGTGATGCTGTGTAGCCACACTTATACATGCTGTGATGCTGTGTAGACACGCTGATGTGTAGACACACTGATGTGATGCTGTGTCGACACACTGATGTGATGCTGTGATGCTGTGTCGACACATTGTCAAACTGTAAAAAATGAAGCTCACAACATCATCAGATGCAGGTATACAACTCTGCATTGTGTGTCCCACAAATCAATGTCTGACCTTCAGAGGAATCCTGAGGGAGAACATGTCTGACCTTCAGATGAATCCTGAAGGAGAACATGTCTGACCTTCAGATGAATCCTGAGGGAGAACATGTCTGACCTTCAGATGAATCCTGAAGGAGAACATGTCTGACCTTCAGATGAATCCTGAGGGACAACATGTCTGACCTTCAGAGGAATCCTGAGGGAGAACATGTCTGACCTTCAGATGAATCCTGAGGGAGAACATGTCTGACCTTCAGAGGAATCCTGAGGGAGAACATGTCTGACCTTCAGATGAATCCTGAAGGAGAACATGTCTGACCTTCAGATGAATCCTGAAGGAGAACATGTCTGACCTTCAGATGAATCCTGAGGGAGAACATGTCTGACCTTCAGATGAATCCTGAAGGAGAACATGTCTGACCTTCAGAGGAATCCTGAAGGAGAACATGTCTGATCTTCAGAGGAATCCTGAGGGAGAACATGTCTGACCTTCAGATGAATCCTGAAGGAGAACATGTCTGACCTTCAGATGAATCCTGAGGGAGAACATGTCTGACCTTCAGATGAATCCTGAAGGAGAACATGTCTGACCTTCAGATGAATCCTGAGGGAGAACATGTCTGACCTTCAGATGAATCCTGAGGGAGAACATGATCCCACGTGGTAATAGGATTCCAACCAGGGACATCTGAAACACACGACCAACGTCAGAATAATACATGATGCACCAAATCGTCTGCAAGTCATCTCCAGTCCCTGTCCGACAGCACATCTGAATTACACAAATACAGTGGATAAACAACAAAGCACCCAAAGTCCTCCTCTTGTCTATT
The DNA here is from genome assembly GCF_045791955.1 of Oncorhynchus clarkii lewisi. Taxonomy (NCBI): domain Eukaryota; kingdom Metazoa; phylum Chordata; class Actinopteri; order Salmoniformes; family Salmonidae; genus Oncorhynchus; species Oncorhynchus clarkii. Next base: position 2,966,915 of record NC_092149.1, on the reverse strand, counting down.
TCCATCTCTTTGTCTCTGTCTCCCTCTCTGTTTTCATCAGCTAGTTGCTAAGGAACAGTTGAGTGACGGGCAGAACTGATATAGAATTGTTGTTTAATTGTTGACAACACTATCCATAGTTGTCACATGAGCCAAATACAACAACCTTACAGTGAAATGCTTCCTCACAAGCCCTTAACCAACCCTCTTAGAGGTGGTATACAGACCTTACAGTGAAATGCTTCCTCACAAGCCCTTAACCAACCCTGGTAGAGGTGGTATACAGACCTTACAGTGAAATGCTTCCTCACAAGCCCTTAACCAACCCTGCAGTTAAGAAAATAGTGAAGCAAATATTTACTGAATAAACTAAAGTTTAGAAAAGTAACACAATAATGAGGCAACATACAAGGGGTATAGGTACCGAGTCAATGTGTGGGGGTACAGGTTAGTCAATGTGTGGGGGTACAGATACCGAGTCGATGCGCGGGGTACAGGTACCGAGTCAATGTGTGGGGGTACAGGTACCGAGTCAATGTGTGGGGGTACAGGTACCGAGTCGCTGCGCGGGGTACAGGTACCGAGTTAATGTGTGGGGGTACAGGTACCGAGTTAATGTGTGGGGGTACAGGTACCGAGTCAATGTGTGGGGGTACAGGTACCGAGTTAATGTGTGGGGGTACAGGTACCGAGTCAATGTGTGGGGGTACAGGTACCGAGTCGATGCGCGGGGTACAGGTACCGAGTCAATGTGTGGGGGTACAGGTACCGAGTTAATGTGTGGGGGTACAGGTACCGAGTCAATGTGTGGGGGTACAGGTACTGAGTCAATGTGTGGGGGTACAGGTACCGAGTCGATGCGCGGGGTACAGGTACCGAGTCAATGTGTGGGGGTACAGGTACCGAGTTAATGTGTGGGGGTACAGGTACCGAGTTGATGTGTGGGGGTATAGGTACCGAGTCAATGTGTTGGGGTACAGGTACCGAGTCAATGTGTGGGGGTACAGGTACCGAGTCGATGCGCGGGGTACAGGTACCGAGTTAATGTGTGGGGGTACAGGTACTGAGTTAATGTGTGGGGGTATAGGTACCGAGTTAATGTGTGGGGGTACAGGTACTGAGTCAATGTGTGGGGGTACAGGTACCGAGTCGATGCGCGGGGTACAGGTACCGAGTCAATGTGTGGGGGTACAGGTACCGAGTTAATGTGTGGGGGTACAGGTACCGAGTTGATGTGTGGGGGTATAGGTACCGAGTCAATGTGTTGGGGTACAGGTACCGAGTCAATGTGTGGGGGTACAGGTACCGAGTCGATGCGCGGGGTACAGGTACCGAGTTAATGTGTGGGGGTACAGGTACTGAGTTAATGTGTGGGGGTATAGGTACCGAGTTAATGTGTGGGGGTACAGGTACTGAGTTAATGTGTGGGGGTATAGGTACCGAGTTAATGTGTGGGGGTACAGGTACCGAGTTAATGTGTGGGGGTACAGGTACCGAGTCAATGTGTGGGGGTACAGGTACCGAGTCAATGTGTGGGGGTACAGGTACCGAGTCAATGTGTGGGGGTACAGGTACCGAGTCAATGTGTGGGGGTACAGGTACCGAGTTAATGTGTGGGGGTATAGGTACCGAGTCAATGTGTGGGGGTATAGGTATCGAGTTAATGTGTGGGGGTATAGGTATCGAGTCAATGTGTGGGGGTACAGGTATCGAGTCAATGTGTGGGGGTACAGGTACCGAGTCAATGTGTGGGGGTACAGGTATCGAGTCAATGTGTGGGGGTACAGGTACCGAGTCAATGTGTGGGGGTACAGGTACCGAGTCAATGTGTGGGGGTATAGGTACCGAGTCAATGTGTGGGGGTATAGGTATCGAGTTAATGTGTGGGGGTATAGGTATCGAGTCAATGTGTGGGGGTACAGGTATCGAGTCAATGTGTGGGGGTACAGGTACCGAGTCAATGTGTGGGGGTACAGGTATCGAGTCAATGTGTGGGGGTACAGGTACCGAGTCAATGTGTGGGGGTACAGGTACCGAGTTAATGTGTGGGGGTACAGGTACCGAGTTGATGTGTGGGGGTATAGGTACCGAGTCAATGTGTTGGGGTACAGGTACCGAGTCAATGTGTGGGGGTACAGGTACCGAGTCGATGCGCGGGGTACAGGTACCGAGTTAATGTGTGGGGGTACAGGTACTGAGTTAATGTGTGGGGGTATAGGTACCGAGTTAATGTGTGGGGGTACAGGTACTGAGTTAATGTGTGGGGGTATAGGTACCGAGTTAATGTGTGGGGGTACAGGTACCGAGTTAATGTGTGGGGGTACAGGTACCGAGTTAATGTGTGGGGGTACAGGTACCGAGTCAATGTGTGGGGGTACAGGTACCGAGTCAATGTGTGGGGGTACAGGTACCGAGTCAATGTGTGGGGGTACAGGTACCGAGTTAATGTGTGGGGGTATAGGTACCGAGTCAATGTGTGGGGGTATAGGTATCGAGTTAATGTGTGGGGGTATAGGTATCGAGTCAATGTGTGGGGGTACAGGTATCGAGTCAATGTGTGGGGGTACAGGTACCGAGTCAATGTGTGGGGGTACAGGTATCGAGTCAATGTGTGGGGGTACAGGTACCGAGTCAATGTGTGGGGGTACAGGTACCGAGTCAATGTGTGGGGGTACAGGTACCGAGTCAATGTGTGGGGGTACAGGTACCGAGTCGATGCGCGGGGGCACAGGTACCAAATCGATGTGTGGGGGTACAGGTACCGAGTGAATGTGCGGGGGTACAGGTACCGAGTCAATCATAGAAACACAAAACATAGACTGCCCACCCCAACTCACACCCTGACCATACTAAATAAAGACAACATAGACTGCCCACCCCAACTCACACCCTGACCATACTAAATAAAGACAACATAGACTGCCCACCCCAACTCACACCCTGACCATACTAAATAAAGACTAAACATAGACTGCCCACCCCAACTCACGCCCTGACCAACACTAAATAAAGACTAAACATAGACTGCCCACCCCAACTCACACCCTGACCATACTAAATAAAGACTAAACATAACCTGCCCATCCCAACTCACACCCTGACCATACTAAATAAAGACAACATAGACTGCCCACCCCAACTCACACCCTGACCATACTAAATAAAGACAACATAGACTGCCCACCCCAACTCACACCCTGACCATACTAAATAAAGACTAAACATAGACTGCCCACCCCAACTCACGCCCTGACCAACACTAAATAAAGACTAAACATAGACTGCCCACCTCAACTCACGCCCTGACCATACTAAATAAAGACTAAACATAGACTGCCCACCCCAACTCACACCCTGACCATACTAAATAAAGACTAAACATAGACTGCCCACCCCAACTCACACCCTGACCATACTAAATAAAGACTAAACATAGACTGCCCACCCCAACTCACACCCTGACCATACTAAATAAAGACTAAAAATAGACTGCCCATCCCAACTCACACCCTGACCATACTAAATAAAGACTAAACATAGACTGCCCACCCCAACTCACACCCTGACCATACTAAATAAAGACTAAACATAGACTGCCCATCCCAACTCACACCCTGACCAACACTAAATAAAGACAAAGGAAAATAAAGGTCAGAACGTGACGACTGCCTGCTGACCCCTTTGAGTCCTTCAGGTAAACCCATCTCTATTGATCAGACTGAGTCCTTCAGGTAAACCCGTCTCTATTGATCTGACTGAGTCCTTCAGGTAAACCCATCTCTATTGATCAGACTGAGTCCTTCAGGTAAACCCGTCTCTAGTGATCAGACTGAGTCCTTCAGGTAAACCCGTCTCTATTGATCAGACTGAGTCCTTCAGGTAAACCCGTCTCTATTGATCAGACTGAGTCCTTCAGGTAAACCCGTCTCTATTGATCAGACTGAGTCCTTCAGGGAAACCCGTCTCTATTGATCAGACTGAGTCCTTCAGGTAAACCCGTCTCTATTGATCAGACTGAGTCCAGGTAAACCCGTCTCTATTGATCAGACTGAGTCCTTCAGGTAAACCCATCTCTATTGATCAGACTGAGTCCTTCAGGTAAACCCGTCTCTATTGATCAGACTGAGTCCTTCAGGTAAACCCATCTCTAGTGATCAGACTGAGTCCTTCAGGTAAACCCGTCTCTATTGATCAGACTGAGTCCTTCAGGTAAACCCATCTCTAGTGATCAGACTGAGTCCTTCAGGTAAACCCATCTCTATTGATCAGACTGAGTCCTTCAGGTAAACCCGTCTCTATTGATCAGACTGAGTCCTTCAGGGAAACCCGTCTCTATTGATCAGACTGAGTCCTTCAGGTAAACCCGTCTCTATTGATCAGACTGAGTCCTTCAGGTAAACCCGTCTCTATTGATCAGACTGAGTCCTTCAGGTAAACCCGTCTCTATTGATCAGACTGAGTCCTTCAGGTAAACCCATCTCTATTGATCAGACTGAGTCTTTCAGGTAAACCCGTCTCTATTGATCTGACTTCTCTTACTGTTATATATAGTTATTACAACTATTCACAAATAACAAGACATTTCCACTGTACAATTTCTAATGCCAGAGAAAATCATTTGTTTTCACTTAGGCTCTCTTTCAGGATGTTAGGTCTTCGTGTGTAGGCACCTTGATCTCCCTGTTCCTGTGCGTTCTCCTGATCTCCCTGTTCCTGTGCGTTCTCCTGATCTCCCTGTTCCTGTGCGGTCTCCTGATCTCCCTGTTCCTGTGCGTTCTCCTGATCTCCCTGTTCCTGTGCGTTCTCCTGATCTCCCTGTTCCTGTGCGTTCTCCTGATCTCCCTGTTCCTGTGCGTTCTCCTGATCTCCCTGTTCCTGTGCGTTCTCCTGATCTCCCTGTTCCTGTGCGTTCTCCTGATCTCCCTGTTCGTTCTCCTGGAACCCGTTGAGGGGTCTCTCACGCAGCCCTGTCAGCCCATCAACCAGACTGTGTCTCTGGAGAAGGAAGGCTACCCAACATGCCTAGTCATTCAAACCCCTATCTGCCCTGGCCACTGCGTCACCAAGGTACAATGAACAAACTGGCTCTAACTCTGACCACTTTCAGTGTCCTCTTTTTTTAAAGGGACTCCGGGAGAGAATGGGAACAAAAGAGGAGAAAGAGTGATCTCAAATATCCACATTATCAGTTTATTGAAGGAAACAAGTCCATATTTTTCTGAAAAGCTGCAATACAAGCCCAACACAGATAGCGCAATGCAGAATAGGGCTGTGTACAATACAGTATGTCATGTATTTTATATAAAAAAGCAAGGCATGTACTCTTCACATTTTAACTACAACAATAAAACAATACATTTTTTAACCCCCTTTTTCCTCCCCAATTTCGTGCTATCCAATTGCGATCTTGTCTCATTGCCTCCCCCGAGCCCGTTGGGGAGTTGCAGCTAAGGTTGCATCCTCCGAAACATGACCAGCCAAACCGCACACCTTAACACCCGCACGCTTAACCCGGAAGCCAGCTGCACCAACGTGTCGGAGGAAACACCGTCCACTGGCAACCGAAGTCAGCCTGCAGGCGCCCGGGCCGCCACAAGGAGTCGCTAGAGCGCGATGAGCCAAGTAAATCCCCCCCTGGCCAAACCCTCCCCTAACCCGGACAATGCTGGGAAAATTGTGTGCCGGTAACTTGGGACTCCCGGTCGCGGCCGGTTATGGCACAGCCTGGAATCAAACCCGGGTCTGTAGTGACGCCTTAGACCACTGCGCCACTCGGGAGGCCCGTAAAGGTATAATTTTAACAAAGAAGAGAACACTGTTAAAGCTTCGTTTCGATCCGATAATTTGAACAAGGAGTTGATAGGAGTTATACATAGTGAATCGTACAGATACAGTCCATTACCCTAGTGGTTAGAGTGTAGAGGCGGCAGGGTAGCCTAGTGGTTCGAGTGTAGAGGCGGCAGGGTAGCCTAGTGGTTAGAGTGTAGAGGAGGCAGGGTAGCCTAGTGGTTAGAGTGTAGAGGCGGCAGGGTAGCCTAGTGGTTATAGTTGATAGGAGTTATACATAGTGAATCGTACAGATACAGTCCATTAGTGGTTAGAGTGTAGAGGCGGCAGGGTAGCCTAGTGGTTAGAGTGTAGAGGAGGCAGGGTAGCCTAGTGGTTAGAGTGTAGAGGAGGCAGGGTAGCCTAGTGGTTAGAGTGTAGAGGAGGCAGGGTAGCCTAGTGGTTAGAGTGTAGAGGAGGCAGGGTAGCCTAGTGGTTAGAGTGTAGAGGCGGCAGGGTAGCCTAGTGGTTAGAGTGTAGAGGAGGCAGGGTAGCCTAGTGGTTATAGTTGATAGGAGTTATACATAGTGAATCGTACAGATACAGTCCATTAGTGGTTAGAGTGTAGAGGCGGCAGGGTAGCCTAGTGGTTATAGTGTAGAGGCGGCAGGGTAGCCTAGTGGTTATAGTGTAGAGGAGGCAGGGTAGCCTAGTGGTTATAGTGTAGAGGAGGCAGGGTAGCCTAGTGGTTAGAGTGTAGAGGAGGTAGGGTAGCCTAGTGGTTAGAGTTGATAGGAGTTATACATAGTGAATCGTACAGATACAGTCCATTAGTGGTTAGAGTGTAGAGGCGGCAGGGTAGCCTAGTGGTTCGAGTGTAGAGGCGGCAGGGTAGCCTAGTGGTTAGAGTGTAGAGGAGGCAGGGTAGCCTAGTGGTTAGAGTGTAGAGGCGGCAGGGTAGCCTAGTGGTTATAGTTGATAGGAGTTATACATAGTGAATCGTACAGATACAGTCCATTAGTGGTTAGAGTGTAGAGGCGGCAGGGTAGCCTAGTGGTTAGAGTGTAGAGGAGGCAGGGTAGCCTAGTGGTTAGAGTGTAGAGGAGGCAGGGTAGCCTAGTGGTTAGAGTGTAGAGGAGGCAGGGTAGCCTAGTGGTTAGAGTGTAGAGGAGGCAGGGTAGCCTAGTGGTTAGAGTGTAGAGGCGGCAGGGTAGCCTAGTGGTTAGAGTGTAGAGGAGGCAGGGTAGCCTAGTGGTTATAGTTGATAGGAGTTATACATAGTGAATCGTACAGATACAGTCCATTAGTGGTTAGAGTGTAGAGGCGGCAGGGTAGCCTAGTGGTTATAGTGTAGAGGCGGCAGGGTAGCCTAGTGGTTATAGTTGATAGCAGTTATACATAGTGAATCGTACAGATACAGTCCATTAGTGGTTAGAGTGTAGAGGCGGCAGGGTAGCCTAGTGGTTATAGTGTAGAGGCGGCAGGGTAGCCTAGTGGTTAGAGTGTAGAGGAGGCAGGGTAGCCTAGTGGTTAGAGTGTAGAGGCGGCAGGGTAGCCTAGTGGTTATAGTTGATAGGAGTTATACATAGTGAATCGTACAGATACAGTCCATTAGTGGTTAGAGTGTAGAGGCGGCAGGGTAGCCTAGTGGTTAGAGTGTAGAGGAGGCAGGGTAGCCTAGTGGTTAGAGTGTAGAGGAGGCAGGGTAGCCTAGTGGTTAGAGTGTAGAGACGGCAGGGTAGCCTAGTGGTTAGAGTGTAGAGGCGGCAGGGTAGCCTAGTGGTTAGAGTGTAGAGACGGCAGGGTAGCCTAGTGGTTAGAGTGTAGAGGCGGCAGGGTAGCCTAGTGGTTAGAGTTGATAGGAGTTATACATAGTGAATCGTACAGATACAGTCCATTAGTGGTTAGAGTGTAGAGGCGGCAGGGTAGCCTAGTGGTTAGAGTGTAGAGGAGGCAGGGTAGCCTAGTGGTTAGAGTGTAGAGGAGGCAGGGTAGCCTAGTGGTTAGAGTGTAGAGGAGGCAGGGTAGCCTAGTGGTTAGAGTGTAGAGGAGGCAGGGTACCCTAGTGGTTAGAGTGTAGAGACGGCAGGGTAGCCTAGTGGTTAGAGTGTAGAGGCGGCAGGGTAGCCTAGTGGTTAGAGTTGATAGGAGTTATACATAGTGAATCGTACAGATACAGTCCATTAGTGGTTAGAGTGTAGAGGAGGCATGGTAGCCTAGTGGTTAGAGTGTAGAGGGGGCAGGGTAGCCTAGTGGTTATAGTGTAGAGGAGGCAGGGTAGCCTAGTGGTTAGAGTGTAGAGGCGGCAGGGTAGCCTAGTGGTTAGAGTGTAGAGGAGGCAGGGTAGCCTAGTGGTTAGAGTGTAGAGGCGGCAGGGTAGCCTAGTGGTTATAGTGTAGAGGGGGCAGGGTAGCCTAGTGGTTAGAGTGTAGAGGCGGCAGGGTAGCCTAGTGGTTAGAGTGTAGAGGAGGCAGGGTAGCCTAGTGGTTAGAGTGTAGAGGCGGCAGGGTAGCCTAGTGGTTAGAGTGTAGAGGAGGCAGGGTAGCCTAGTGGTTAGAGTGTAGAGGAGGCAGGGTAGCCTAGTGGTTAGAGTGTAGAGGAGGCAGGGTAGCCTAGTGGTTAGAGTGTAGAGGCGGCAGGGTAGCCTAGTGGTTATAGTGTAGAGGGGGCAGGGTAGCCTAGTGGTTAGAGTGTAGAGGAGGCAGGGTAGCCTAGTGGTTAGAGTGTAGAGGCGGCAGGGTAGCCTAGTGGTTATAGTGTAGAGGAGGCAGGGTAGCCTAGTGGTTAGAGTGTAGAGGCGGCAGGGTAGCCTAGTGGTTATAGTGTAGAGGGGGCAGGGTAGCCTAGTGGTTAGAGTGTAGAGGAGGCAGGGTAGCCTAGTGGTTAGAGTGTAGAGGAGGCAGGGTAGCCTAGTGGTTAGAGTGTAGAGGAGGCAGGGTAGCCTAGTGGTTAGAGTTGATAGGAGTTATACATAGTGAATCGTACAGATACAGTCCATTACCCTAGTGGTTAGAGTGTAGAGGAGGCAGGGTAGCCTAGTGGTTAGAGTGTAGAGGCGGCAGGGTAGCCTAGTGGTTAGAGTGTAGAGGAGGCAGGGTAGCCTAGTGGTTAGAGTGTAGAGGAGGCAGGGTAGCCTAGTGGTTAGAGTTGATAGGAGTTATACATAGTGAATCGTACAGATACAGTCCATTACCCTAGTGGTTAGAGTGTAGAGGAGGCAGGGTAGCCTAGTGGTTAGAGTGTAGAGGAGGCAGGGTAGCCTAGTGGTTAGAGTTGATAGGAGTTATACATAGTGAATCGTACAGATACAGTCCATTACCCTAGTGGTTAGAGTGTAGAGGAGGCAGGGTAGCCTAGTGGTTAGAGTGTAGAGGAGGCAGGGTAGCCTAGTGGTTAGAGTGTAGAGGAGTTATACATAGTGAATCGTACAGATACAGTCCATTACCCTAGTGGTTAGAGTGTAGGGGCGGCAGGGTAGCCTAGTGGTTAGAGTGTAGAGGAGGCAGGGTAGCCTAGTGGTTAGAGTGTAGAGGAGGCAGGGTAGCCTAGTGGTTAGAGTGTAGAGGAGGCAGGGTAGCCTAGTGGTTAGAGTTGATAGGAGTTATACATAGTGAATCGTACAGATACAGTCCATTACCCTAGTGGTTAGAGTGTAGAGGCGGCAGGGTAGCCTAGTGGTTAGAGTTGATAGGAGTTATACATAGTGAATCGTACAGATACAGTCCATTACCCTGCATCTGTCCTACCTGGAGCCTTCTACTACACTATCAGTCATGGTCATAGTGTTGGTGACCTGACTCTGCTCCTCGTCACCCATGAGCTTGCCGAAGCAGGGGAAGGCCAGAGTGTCCTTAGCTCCCTTTCTCATGAACACATAGAGTAGGGGATCCACAAGGGGGCTGAATCTCTCAAAGAGGGTCCCGATCTTTACATTTGTTCGGCCTGTTACCCCTGATATCAGATATTGTATGATGAGGGGTAGGAACAGGACTGTGTAATTGCCCAGCACAAGGGCCAGGGTACCAATAATCCGTCTCTGTTCGACAGCTGGCACAGAGATGGAGACGGACAGAGCTTTCAACGTGCCCACGAGGAAGAATACGAGCAACGGAAAGGGTATGAGGAGGTTAACTGCAAACAGAATCAGTTTCCTCTCGAGAGTCGGTGTGAGGTAGAACACGCAGATTTGGATGAAAGGGATAACCCAGATAACGGAGGACATTATGAGCGAGTATTTGATGTTACGACGAAAACGGTACCAGAGAGGAAATGCAATCACAAGATATCTCTCCAGAGCAACACATACCATGAAACTAATGCTCGCACTGATACCGAAGAAATCAATAAAAAGTACAATCATTTTCCAGGCACCAGACGGGTTGAACGGCCTCATGCAGATCTGAACGAGATCTGCAATAAGAAGGTTGATAACGTAGACCGGAGCGATGTGATCAGCTCGGATCAGGAAGTACATGGCATAAATGGACAGACAGATCAGAGGAAAGCCGATGGAGAACGTTGTCCACTGTACGACGGTTTCAACGATGCTCCAAGTGGATGGGACGTCGTCCGTGACATTGTAGAGGTTTTCTCCAGCCATCCTTGGTGGTGCTTGTTGTTGCAGGAACTGGTTGATGGCAGGGTTCTTCAGATTCCCGAGTTCAAGGGCCTTAATATTTTCCTGTTGTGCTCCTACACTCAGAGAAAACAAAGTGAAATAGCTGCTGTTTTACTCTATAACATCTAAGATTCCAGTCATGATTCTTTAAAACAGGTCTAGTTTTGACCTCAATGATGCATCTTTACTCTAAATCTAAAAGCATTTCCCTTCTAAAGAAACAGGAAGTATGCTCAATATACTTCTACGTTCTGCATATTTTTAGTAAAACTGAACATGTAATACAAAATAGACCTGTCAAAGTGCAATGTCTATAGACATGAACCTTCTTACATTGTGTAAATGTTAGGATACCTTAAAACGTCTCTTTTTATGCAATTAACTAATCAATTGAGCCATTACTACGTGTTTTAATGAATATCATATAATAGAAAAAAACTAAGAAAAACTAAGTCATCACGTGAAGCACAAGAACAGTTGAAATAGCCATTTCAACCATGTGGAATCTACAGTATTGTCTTACCTGGTGGTTCAATTAGATTAACTGGCGTTCGTCTTGTAGCGCCTATCAAATCAACTAATTATCAGGAAGTGGAAATGCAAGTTAGAAACATGCCATTCTTTTTTACAGCACAGATACAGATACAGCACAGATACTCTCAGATACTCACAGATACTCATAGATACTCACAGATACAGCACAGATACTCACAGATACAGCACAGATACTCACAGATACAGCACAGATACTCACAGATACAGATACAGCACAGATACTCACAGATACTCACAGATACAGCACAGATACTCACAGATACTCACAGATACAGCACATATACTCACTGATACTCACAGATACTCACAGATACAGATACAGCACAGATACTCACAGATACAGCACAGATACTCACAGATACTCACATATACTCACAGATACAGCACAGATACTCACAGATACTCACAGATACAGATACAGCACAGATACTCACAGATACAGATACAGCACAGATACTCACAGATACTCACGGTGCACACCCAGTGACAATACAGCATGTACGTCTGAGCCTTAAATACTGTGAGACAGGAAGTCCACCACTCCAGGATGTCAAAAGTCATTGCACAATTTGTGTTACTGTAGCATTTGTCTTCGATAGCTGATTGGTCAGGGAGATCATGTGACATTACCACCAGTGGTTAAAAGATCCCGGACCTAATCCATTCCACACTAAGTTTCTACTTCGATGTATTTCAGAATGACAACAGGAATGTGACATCTGACCTGTAACATAATACACTTCATGCACACATCTTATAATATGCATTAGAGGTCGCTTTCAGCTTCCTGTGTAAACCGGAAGTGCCTTAAAATGATGTCATAGGTGCCGTTTCGAAGGGTTAAGAAGGTCAGATCTTTTCAAAACTTAATATGTGTGATTAGGCAACCCCCATGAACTGTAAGTCAGTCATTTCTCCCAACAGATGTCTAAGAAAAGCTCTCTCACACACACACACACACACACACACACACACAGCAAGGATGGAGTGACAAAGTGCGGTGCTTAAAGACACACAGAGCCTGACATGGCATTTCCATAATCTCTAGGCTGTGCAGAGTTCAATGAGATGCCCCGCTTGACCGTAGCTCGCTCTGAGTGCAGCGACCGTGAAAAAAGTAGGCCCAAAATGAAGCCTGGCCCTAAATGTCATTTGCTTTTGGGTGACAGTGAGAGAACCGTTAGGGTGAGAAGCACAATTCGACCTCAGGTACGTTCCTGAGGTCCTCCCGATCCGTGCAAGCCTAACCTTGACCGTGTGGCATTAACCCTTAACAGTAAAACAGGGTTTTTTGGTCTCACAGATTACAATGACTTCTCTCCCCATAGGAATACATTGCCTGCTCCTCTAAAGTCAACCTGAAGCCTATGTAGGTTATGAATGCCTTATGAACCTGTCTTCAATGACAGTCCATCAGGCCACTGTGAGGTCTACATGTGTCGATTCTAAGCTTCCTGTAGCAACCGGAAGTGGTTAAAATCACCCTAAACATGTATATCCATACCCAGTTGCCTGCAGTTTGACAGACATAGTGCATTCAAGCCTGTGTAAATCAGTTCTTAACGTAAAGACTTAAAACTCAGGATTCTGTAAAAGCATACCCCAATGAGGATATGTGTTTACTTATAGCTTCCTGTGCCAACCGGAAGTGCCATAATTGGTGTCACAGGGGCTGTTTTCGAAGGGTTAAAAAAAAAAGTCAGATCTGTCCAAAACTTCCTATGTGTGATTAGGCCTCAACCCCCCTGAACTGTAAGTCAGTCATTTCTCCCATAACATTTAAAAGAAAAACTAAATCACTCACAGCTTGGAAGGAGGGACCCATTGGGGTGTTAGGGTTAGGGTTGGGTTAGGGTTAGGGTTAGGGGTTAGGGTTAGGGGTTAGGAGGGAAGGAGGGACCCATTGGGGTGTTAGGGTTAGGGTTGGGTTAGGGTTAGGGTTAGGGGTTAGGGTTAGGGGTTAGGAGGGAAGGAGGGACCCATTGGGGTGTTAGGGTTAGGGTTGGGTTAGGGTTAGGGTTAGGGGTTAGGGTTAGGGGTTAGGAGGGAAGGAGGGACCCATTGGGGTGTTAGGGTTAGGGTTGGGTTAGGGTTAGGGTTAGGGGTTAGGGTTAGGGGTTAGGAGGGAAGGAGGGACCCATTGGGGTGTTAGGGTTAGGGTTGGGTTAGGGTTAGGGTTAGGGGTTAGGGTTAGGGGTTAGGAGGGAAGGAGGGACCCATTGGGGTGTTAGGGTTAGGGTTGGGTTAGGGTTAGGGGTTAGGGTTAGGGGTTAGGAGGGAAGGAGGGACCCATTGGGGTGTTAGGGTTAGGGTTGGGTTAGGGTTAGGGTTAGGGGTTAGGGTTAGGGGTTAGGAGGGAAGGAGGGACCCATTGGGGTGTTAGGGTTAGGGTTGGGTTAGGGTTAGGGTTAGGGGTTAGGAGGGAAGGAGGGACCCATTGGGGTGCGTAGAGACATACACTGCCTGCATTAGTTAACCTTGTTTGAACTATTAACCTTTTGTAACTAGGGGGCAGTATTTTCATTTTTGGATAAAAAAACGTTCCCGTTTTAAACAAGATATTTTGTCACGAAAAGATGCTTGACTATGCATATAATTAACAACTTTAGATAGAAAACACTTTGAAGTTTCCAAAACTGCAAAGATATTGTCTGTGAGTGCAACAGAACTTATGTTACAGGCGAAACCCAGATAAAAATCCAATCAGGAAGTGAAACCGCCTCATGCCAATGACTCCTTATATGGCTGTGAATGAGCTACGAATGAGCTTACGTTTTCCACGTATTCCCCAAGGTGTCTACAGCATTGTGACGTCTTTTTACGCATTTACAGTGCCTTGCGAAAGTATTCGGCCCCCTTGAACTTTGCGACCTTTTGCCACATTTCAGGCTTCAAACATAAAGATATAAAACTGTATTTTTTTGTGAAGAATCAACAACAAGTGGGACACAATCATGAAGTGGAACGACATTTATTGGATATTTCAAACTTTTTTAACAAATCAAAAACTGAAAAATTGGGCGTGCAAAATTATTCAGCCCCTTTACTTTCAGTGCAGCAAACTCTCTCCAGAAGTTCACAGTGACTAATGACTAATGATGATAAATACAATCCACCTGTGTGTAATCAAGTCTCCGTATAAATGCACCTGCACTGTGATAGTCTCAGAGGTCCGTTAAAAGCGCAGAGAGCATCATGAAGAACAAGGAACACACCAGGCAGGTCCGAGATACTGTTGTGAAGAAGTTTAAAGCCGAATTTGGATACAAAAAGATTTCCCAAGCTTTAAACATCCCAAGGAGCACTGTGCAAGCGATAATATTGAAATGGAAGGAGTATCAGACCACTGCAAATCTACCAAGACCTGGCCGTCCCTCTAAACTTTCAGCTCATACAAGGAGAAGACTGATCAGAGATGCAGCCAAGTGGCCCATGATCACTCTGGATGAACTGCAGAGATCTACAGCTGAGGTGGGAGACTCTGTCCATAGGACAACAATCAGTCGTATATTGCACAAATCTGGCCTTTATGGAAGAGTGGCAAGAAGAAAGCCATTTCTTAAAGATATCCATAAAAAGTGTAATTTAAAGTTTGCCACAAGCCACCTGGGAGACACACCAAACATGTGGAAGAAGGTGCTCTGGTCAGATGAAACAAAAATTGAACTTTTGGTAACAATGCAAAACTTTATGTTTGGCGTAAAAGCAACACAGCTGAACACACCATCCCCACTGTCAAACATGGTGGTGGCAGCATCATGGTTTGGGCCTGCTTTTCTTCAGCAGGGACAGGGAAGATGGTTAAAATTGATGGGAAGATGGATGGAGCCAAATACAGGACCATTCTGGAAAAAAACCTGATGGAGTCTGCAAAAGACCTGAGACTGGGACGGAGATTTGTCTTCCAACAAGACAATGATCCAAAACATAAAGCAACATCTACAATGGAATGGTTCAAAAATAAACATATCCAGGTGTTAGAATGGCCAAGTCAAAGTCCAGACCTGAATCCAATCGAGAATCTGTGGAAAGAACTGAAAACTGCTGTTCACAAATGCTCTCCATCCAACCTCACTGAGCTCGAGCTGTTTTGCAAGGAGGAATGGGAAAAAATGTCAGTCTCTCAATGTGCAAAACTGATAGAGACATACCCCAAGCGACTTACAGCTGTAATCGCAGCAAAAGGTGGCGCTACAAAGTATTAACTTAAGGTGGCTGAATAATTTTGCACGCCCAATTTTTCAGTTTTTGATTTGTTAAAAAAGTTTGAAATATCCAATAAATGTCGTTCCACTTCATGATTGTGTCCCACTTGTTGTTGATTCTTCACAAAAAAATACAGTTTTATATCTTTATGTTTGAAGCCTGAAATGTGGCAAAAGGTCGCAAAGTTCAAGGGGGCCGAATACTTTCGCAAGGCACTGTATGAAAGCTGGTGGTTCCTTTTAACATGAGTCTTCAATATTCCCAGGTAAGAAGTTTTAGGTTGTAGTTATTATAGGAATTATAGGACTATTTCCTTCTAAACCATTTCTATTTCATTAACCTTTGACTATTGGATATTCTTATAGGCACTTTAGTATTGCCAGTGTAACAGTATAGCTTCCATCCCGCTCCTCGCTCCTTCCTGGGCTCGAACCAGCAACACAACGACAATTAGCGTGCGCTATCTAGCTAGCCATTTCACTTCGGTTTAAGCCTATCAACTCATCTCGGGAGTTGATAGGCTTAAAGTCATAAACAGCTCAATGCTTGACGCACAAGGAAGAGCTGCTGGCAAAACGAACGAAAGTGCTGTTTGAATGAGTGTTTACGGGCCTCTGCCTACCACCGCTCAGTCAGATACTTAGATACTTGTACGCTTGTATGCTCAGTCAGATTATGTGCAATGCAGGACACGCTAGATAATATCTAGTAATATCATCAACCATGTGTAGTTAACTAGTGATTATGGTTGATTGTTTTTTATAAGATAAGTTTAATGCTAGCTAGCAACTTACCTTGGTTTACTGCATTCGCGTAACTCCTTGTGGAGTGCAACGAGAGAGAGGCAGGTTGTTATTGCATTGGACAGGTTAACTGTAAGATTGCAAGATTGGATCCCCCGAGCTGACAATGTGAACATTTTTTGGGTGAAGAAGCTGTTAGTTTTATATTCACAGGCTTGATGTGCTGGAGTACAGGCAGCTACTTGAGAATAAAACAAACTTACTAGTGATATTCCACCAGACTTTTATAGGTCAGTCACAATGTCTAGATCCATCAGACTTAAAACCAATATGTTGAGACAATGATGAAACGTGATAACAGTCCTCCACCACACACAAATGCAACAAATGAAATATTGTGCAAATACTTCAGAAAAATGACTTCCTTGTCACTAATGTTGAAATTGTGGGGTTACATACAGTACCTGTCAAAAGTTTGAACACACCTACTCATTCAGGGGGTTTTCTTCATTTTTACTATTTTTTACATTGTAGAATAATATGGATGACATCAAAACTATGAAAGAACACATATAGAATCATGTAGTGACCAACAACAAAAAAGTTGTAAATAAATATTTTATATTTGAGATTCTTCAAAGTAGCCACCCTTTGCCTTGATGACAGCTTTGCACACTCTTGGCATTCTCTCAACCAGCTTCATGAGGTAGTCACCTCGAATGCCTGTCTATTGACAGGTGTGCCTTGTTAAAAGTTAATTTGTGGAATTTCTGTCCTTCTTAATGCGTTTGAATGCGTTTGAACCAATCAGTTGTGTTGTGACAAGGTAGAGGTGGTGTACAGACCTTACAGTGAAATGCTTCCTCACAAGCCCTTAATTAACCAACCCTGGTAGGTACCGAGTCGATGCGCGGGGGTACAGGTACCGAGTCGATGCGCGGGGGTACAGGTACCGAGTCGATGTGCGGGGGTACAGGTTAATGGAAGCAATTTGAACATGTAGGTAGGGCTAAAGTGACTATTCATAGATAATAAACAGCGAGTGGCAGCAGTGTAAAAACAATTGTTAGTTGTTCTGCAGTCTTATGGCGGTAGTAGAGAGAACAGTCTTTGACTTGGGTGACTGGAGTCTTTGACAATATTTTGGGCCTTCCTCTGACAACGCCTGGATTGAGGTCCTGGATGGCAGGAAGGTTGGCCCCAGTGATGTACTGGGCCATACGCACCACCCTCTGTAGCGCCTTATGTTCGTATGCCGAGCAGTTACCATACCAGGCGGTGATGCAACCGGTGAGGATGCTCTCGATGGTGCAGCTGTAGAACTGTTTGAGGATTTGGGGACCCATGCCAAATCTTTTCAGTTTCCTGATGGGGAAAAGGCGTGGTCGTGCCCTCTTCACAACCTTCTTGGTATGTTTGGACCATGATGGTTTGTTGGTGATGTGGACACCAAGGAACTTGAAGCTCTCGACCCGCTCCGCTACAACCCCATCGATGTTAAAAAAAAAGGTGGGCCCTTTTCTTCACAAGATTTGACTTCACGCTGACCTATCGTCCAGGTTCTAAGAACACCAAGGCCGATGCCCTGTCACGTCTCTACAATTTGGGAGAGGGTCCTGTCCCAGAATGCACCTATAATCCCATCCTCCCGAGTCGTAGCTCCTGTAGTCTGGGACGTAGATGTGAACATCCGCCAGGCTCTGGAGAGGGAGCCCGCACCCGCTAACTGTCCTCCCGAGCGGATCTACGTTCCCACGGGGATAAGGGACCCGCTGCTTACCTGGGCACACACAGCTGTCGTGGCTGGACATCCAGGTATTTCTCACACTACCCAATCCATCTCTGAGAAATACTGGTGGCCCACAGTGCAGGATGTCACTACCCACAATCCATCTCTGAGAAATACTGGTGGCCCACAGTGCAGGATGTCAGTACCCACAATCCATCTCTGAAAAATACTGGTGGCCCACAGTGCAGGATGTCACTACCCACAATCCATCTCTGAGAAATACTGGTGGCCCACAGTGCAGGATGTCACTACCCAATCCATCTCTGAGAAATACTGGTTGCCCACAGTGCAGGATGTCACTACCCACAATCCATCTCTGAGAAATACTGGTGGCCCACAGTGCAGGATGTCACTACCCAATCCATCTCTGAGAAATACTGGTTGCCCACAGTGCAGGATGTCACTACCCACAATCCATCTCTGAGAAATACTGGTGGCCCACAGTGCAGGATGTCACTCGCTACTTCAACTCCTGTTCCCGTATGTGCCCAAACCAAATCCTCACGGAACGCTCCAACAGGGAAACTCCTTCCTCTTCCCGTGCCTCTGTGTCCCTGGTCTCATCTATCCATTGACTTTGTTACTGTTCTCCCCTCCTCTGACGGGTTCACCACCATTTTGACGGTTGTGGATAGATGTTCTAAATCCTGTTGTTTAATCCCTCTCTCTGGTCTCCCTACTTTTCTCCAGGTCACTGAGGCACTGTTCCAGCAGGTCTTCTGGCATTATGGCATTCCGGAGGACATTGTCTCTGACCATGGCCCCCAATTCACATTACGGGTGTGGAAAGCCTTTATAGAGAAGCTCAGGGTCACAGTCAGCCTCACTTCCAGGTACCGGCCTCAGTCCAATGGGCAGGTGGAGAGGATGAACCAGGAACTAGGGAGGTTCCCGAGGAGTCACTGTCAGGACCGGCAGGGAGAGTGGGCTCGATTCAGCACTATTGGGGCGTGGACTCTACAAGGTGTCGAAAGCGTTCCACAGGGATGCTGGCCCATGTTGACTCCAATGTTTCCCACAGTTGTGTCAAGTTGGCTGGACGTCCTTTGGGTGGTGGACTATTCTTGAAACAAACAGGAAACTGTTGAGCGTGAAAAAAACCAGCAGCGTTGCAGTTCTTGACACAAACCGGTGCCACAAAGGCACTTAAATATTTTATCTTGCCCATTCGCCCTCTGAATGGCACACATATATAATCCATGCCACAATTGTCTCAAGACTTAAACACCTTTTAACCTGTCTCCTCCCCTTCATCTACACTGATTGAAGTGGATTTTAGTTGCAGTAGTTTATGTGCCGGGGGGCTAGGGTTAGTCTGTTATATCTGGAGTATTTCTCCTGTCTTATCAGGTGTCCTGTGTGAATATACAGTGCCTTGCGAAAGTATTCGGCCCCCTTGAACTTTGCGACCTTTTGCCACATTTCAGGCTTCAAACATAGACAAAACAAGATAAACAAGATATAAAACTGTATTTTTTTGTGAAGAATCAACAACAAGTGGGACACAATCATGAAGTGGAATGACATTTATTGGATATTTCAAACTTTTTTAACAAATCAAAAACTGAAAAATTGGGCGTGCAAAATTATTCAGCCCCCTTAAGTTAATACTTTGTAGCGCCACCTTTTGCTGCGATTACAGCTGTAAGTCGCTTGGGGTATGTCTCTATCAGTTTTGCACATCGAGAGACTGACATTTTTTCCCATTCCTCCTTGCAAAACAGCTCGAGCTCAGTGAGGTTGGAAGGAGAGCATTTGTGAACAGCAGTTTTCAGTTCTTTCCACAGATTCTCGATTGGATTCAGGTCTGGACTTTGA
This sequence comes from Oncorhynchus clarkii lewisi, assembly GCF_045791955.1. Classification (NCBI taxonomy): domain Eukaryota; kingdom Metazoa; phylum Chordata; class Actinopteri; order Salmoniformes; family Salmonidae; genus Oncorhynchus; species Oncorhynchus clarkii. Next base: position 2,947,441 of record NC_092149.1, on the reverse strand, counting down.
CTTGGCCATTCTAACACCTGGATATGTTTATTTTTGAACCATTCCATTGTAGATTTTGCTTTATGTTTTGGATCATTGTCTTGTTGGAAGACAAATCTCCGTCCCAGTCTCAGGTCTTTTGCAGACTCCATCAGGTTTTCTTCCAGAATGGTCCTGTATTTGGCTCCATCCATCTTCCCATCAATTTTAACCATCTTCCCTGTCCCTGCTGAAGAAAAGCAGGCCCAAACCATGATGCTGCCACCACCATTTTTGACAGTGGGGATGGTGTGTTCAGCTGTGTTGCTTTTACGCCAAACATAACGTTTTGCATTGTTGCCAAAAAGTTCAATTTTGGTTTCATCTGACCAGAGCACCTTCTTCCACATGTTTGGTGTGTCTCCCAGGTGGCTTGTGGCAAACTTTAAATTACACTTTTTATGGATATCTTTAAGAAATGGCTTTCTTCTTGCCACTCTTCCATAAAGGCCAGATTTGTGCAATATACGACTGATTGTTGTCCTATGGACAGAGTCTCCCACCTCAGCTGTAGATCTCTGCAGTTCATCCAGAGTGATCATGGGCCTCTTGGCTGCATCTCTGATCAGTCTTCTCCTTGTATGAGCTGAAAGTTTAGAGGGACGGCCAGGTCTTGGTAGATTTGCAGTGGTCTGATACTCCTTCCATTTCAATATTATCGCTTGCACAGTGCTCCTTGGGATGTTTAAAGCTTGGGAAATCTTTTTGTATCCAAATCCGGCTTTAAACTTCTTCACAACAGTATCTCGGACCTGCCTGGTGTGTTCCTTGTTCTTCATGATGCTCTCTGCGCTTTTAACGGACCTCTGAGACTATCACAGTGCAGGTGCATTTATACGGAGACTTGATTACACACAGGTGGATTGTATTTATCATCATTAGTCATTTAGGTCAACATTGGATCATTCAGAGATCCTCACTGAACTTTTGGAGAGAGTTTGTTGCACTGAAAGTAAAGGGGCTGAATAATTTTGCACGCCCAATTTTTCAGTTTTTGATTTGTTAAAAAAGTTTGAAATATCCAATAAATGTCGTTCCACTACATGATTGTGTCCCACTTGTTGTTGATTCTTCACAAAAAAATACAGTTTTATATCTTTATGTTTGAAGCCTGAAATGTGGCAAAAGGTCGCAAAGTTCAAGGGGGCCGAATACTTTCGCAAGGCACTGTAAGTATGCTCTCTCTAATTCTCTCTTTCTCTCTTTCTTTGTTTCTCTCTCTCGGAGGACCTGAGCCCTGGGACCTTGCCTCAGGACTACCTGGCATGATGACTCCTTGCTGTCCCCAGTCCACCTGGCCGTGCTGACCTGTTGCACCCTCGACAACCACTGTGATTACTATTATTTGACCCTGCTGGTCATTGATGAACATTTGAACATCTTGTCCATGTTCTGTTATAATCTCCACCCGACACAGCCAGAAGAGGACTGGCCCACCCCTCATAGCCTGGTTCCTCTCTAGGTTTATAATCTCCACCCGGCACAGCCAGAAGAGGACTGGCCCACCCCTCATAGCCTGGTTCCTATCTAGGTTTCTTCCTAGGTTTTGGCCTTTCTAGGGAGTTTTTCCTAGCCACTGTGCTTCTACACCTGCATTGCTTCCTGTTTGGGTTTTTAGGCTGGGTTTCTGTACAGCACTTTGAGATATCAGCTGATGTAAGAAGGGCTATATAAATACATTTGATTCGATTTGATTTAACAAGTGACATCAATAAGGGATCATAGCTTTCACCTGGAGTCACCTGATCAGTCTATGTCATGGAAAGAGCAGGTGTTCCTAATGTTTTGTATACCTGTATATTTAAGCAACGAGGCCAATGGGATATGGATGCCTGATGAAGACCTAGGGGTGGAAACGTTGTTATAAATAAATATCACCTGGGAGCGCGAGCAGCAGTGTGCAGTGTTTTCCTTTCTGTTTTCCATATTGACAATATACCACGGGTGAGGGCTGTTCTTACGCACGACGCAACGCCGAGTGCCTGGACACAGCCCTTAATTATAAACTGGGTGGTTCGAGCCCTGAATATTGATTGGCTGACAGCTGTGGTATATCAGACCGTATAACACGGGTATGACAAAACATTTATATTTCCTGCTCTAATTACGTCGGTAACCAGTTTACAATAGCAATAAGGGAATAAGGAATACCTTGTCAATTGTTCACCTGAATGCATTCAACTGAAATGTGTCTTCCACATTTAACCCAACCCCTCTGAATCGGAGAGCTGGGGGGCTGCCTTAATCGACATCTACGTCATCGGCGCCCACCTCGCGGGTTTGTGATATATGGCCAATATACCACGGCTAAAGGCCTGTGTCCAGGCACTCGGCGTTGCGTCGTACCTAAGCACTCCGCTTTACCACACCTCCTTGGGCCTTATTGCTTAAATATATACTGCTCTGCTTTGTGAGTATTCCAGTTTTTATGGATCAAAGGTGAGACTGATATTCTTTCTGGTGTTTACAGAACAACTGGCGCTGTGAGTCCAGGATATCAGGACCTGTTTAGACAAAGCAGTGGTAACAGTAGAGCAAAGGGGAAAAAGGAATGTCTGCAGTGTTGCCGTTATAATGAGTTACCTGATACATGGAACACATGAAGGCATAAATGTATAAAAAGTGTGTATTGATATTTTAGCGAATGGAGATCCTAATAAAATACTACATTTTTACTTTCAGCTAGAAAACTCATCAACAGTAAACTCTGTTGATTCCAGGTCAGTTATTATAAAGACGGACTGTGCTGCAAGTCAAGTCCTCTCTCTACTCTCCAGTTTTAACTCCTGGATATGTTGGCCCTTCTGATAGACAGGCCTGTCAGATTTATGTCTGTAACATGGACAACCAAATTCCTTGAAGCCTGAAAGTTTTCCGAAAGCATCTCTCAACTCTTGACAGTTATGAGAAGCATGTGAATAATGTAAATCATGATGGTAGGTGCAATGAAAGTACTCTTTTGTGGACTGTAACAGTAACTTACAGTAGTCCTTGATGATCGTTCTGTGTAAATTAAAGTATCACTGTATGTATTTAAAAAGGACCATGACTGTTTCAAAGTTTGGGACTTTTCATGATTGATGTAAGGGTATTACTTATTTTTCATATCAAAGTTAACATAATGTCGAGCCAAACTCCAGACTTACGTTGACTTGGTCGAGATCTCGCGAGAAGGTGTGAACTTTCTGTTTGGACGAGAACTCGACCCGTCTTTTGATCAGCTCTGAACGGAAGAAGGTGGGACGCGACGGAAAAGTAGATTAAAGAAGGATTTCTCGAGGGGGGTGGGCATGTTGAAGAGAAATAATGTTTTGTTGACATTTGACCAGGACAGACGGCATTACAGTTGTTAAACGGTACGTTAACAACACTTGAAGGTGATTTTTCCTGTCTTTCCTTTCTGAACAGTCCATACAGTTGTTAGCTAGCTAGCTAAACATCCATCTGGCCGATTCTCCTCTGTCTGCCTCTTGTAGCGACACTGTTTCCATTTTACAGATATGTAACACAATCAATACCCTATTTGTATCTTAATTGGGGTTAGTTATATCCATGTTTGTTTGGTCAGACGGTGGATTTAAATTGTTATCCAACAAGCTATTGACATGACTCTACTGTGCTACCATTTTGAGGGGGCATATGCTCCTAAATATTTTTCTGTGCTATCTGGAATTTTTATTTGGGAGAAACAGTGTCCAGCGCCCAGGTAATAATTGTTGTAATTGTATCGACTTTAAGTGCCGGTATGTTTTTTTGTGTGGTACTGTTGATGACGCGCTGGGCTCAGGACCAGAAGGTTGAGGGTTCGAGCCTCACAAACCTGCCTGTTTCATTACTTCGGTGTCGGACGTGAACGGACGGTTGCATCAACTAACTACCGTGTGTTTTTTTTGGGCCGGTGAGCGCGTCCCTGTAACATTATGTTTTAACTAGTACTTGTATTCCGCTATGCTCTCTTTAGCCCTCATGTGGGTGGGATCTAACCCATTCATAGATGCTAAGTAAACTACATAGCCAAAAGTATGTGGACACCTGCTCGTCGAACATCATATTCCAAAATCATGGGCATTAATTTGGAGTTGCTTTCCACTAGATGTTGGAACATTGCTGTGTGCTGCAGGGACTTGTTTCCATTAAGCCACAAGAGCATTAGTGAGGTTGGGCACTGATGTTGGGCAATTAGGCCTGGCTCGCAGTCTGCGTTACAATTCATCCCAAAGGTGTTGGATGGGGTTGAGGTCAGGGCTCGGTGCAGGCCAATCAAGTTCTTCCACACTGTTCTCGACAAACCATTTCTGTATGGACCTCGCTTTGTTCATGGGACATTGTCATGCTGAAACAGGAAAGGGCCTTCCCTAAACTTTTGCCACAAAGTTGGAAGCACAGAATCGTCTAGAATGTCAGTGTATGCTGTAGCGTTAAGATTTCCCTTCACTGGAACTAAGGGGCCTGAACCATGAAAAACAGCCCCAGACCATTATTCCACCCCCACCAAACTTTACAGTTGGCGCTATGCATTGGGGCAGGTAGCGTTCTACTGACATCTGTCAAACCCAGATTTGTTCGTCGGACTGCCAGATGGTGAAGCGTGATTCATCGCTCCAAAGAACGCTTTTTCACTTCTCCAGAGTCCAATGACGGTGAGTTTTACACCAATCCAGCCGACGCTTGGCGTCATGATGATCTTAAGTTGCTTCGCCATGGAAACCATTTCACTGAAGCTCTCGACAAATAGTTATTGTCCCGACTTTGCTTCCAGAGACAGTTTGGAACTCTGTAGGGAATGTTGCAACTGAGGACACACTTTACAGGCTTCCGCACCCTGCGGTCCCGTTCTGTGAGCTTGTGTGGCCTACCACTCTCCTGTCCCGTTCTGTGAGCTTGTGTGGCCTACCACTCTGCGGTCCCGTTCTGTGAGCTTGTGTGGCCTACCACTCTGCGGTCCCGTTCTGTGAGCTTGTGTGGCCTACCACTCTCCTGTCCCGTTCTGTGAGCTTGTGTGTCCTACCACTCTCCTGTCCCGTTCTGTGAGCTTGTGTGGCCTACCACTCTGCGGTCCCGTTCTGTGAGCTTGTGTGGCCTACCACTCTGCGGTCCTGTTCTGTGAGCTTGTGTGGCCTACCACTCTGCGGTCCCGTTCTGTGAGCTTGTGTGGCCTACCACTCTGCGGTCCCGTTCTGTGAGCTTGTGTGGCCTTCCACTTTTGCGGTTGAGTCGTTGACTTTTTCCACGTTCAGAATAACAGCACTTACAGTTGACCGGCGCAGAAATGTGATGAACTGTCTTATTGGGAAGGTGGCACCCTGTGTCTTATTGGGAAGGTGGCACCCTGTGTCTTATTGGGAAGGTGGCACCCTGTGTCTTATTGGGAAGGGGGCACCCTGTGTCTTATTGGGAAGGGGGCACCCTGTGTCTTATTGGGAAGGGGGCACCCTGTGTCTTATTGGGAAGGGGGCACCCTGTGTCTTATTGGGAAGGGGGCACCCTGTGTCTTATTGGGAAGGGGGCACCCTGTGTCTTATTGGGAAGGGGGCACCCTGTGTCTTATTGGGAAGGGGGCACCCTGTGTCTTATTGGGAAGGGGGCACCCTGTGTCTTATTGGGAAGGGGGCACGTTGAAAGTCACTGAACTCTTCAGTAAGGCCAAATAGCCGACTCTACTAATTTGAAGGGGTGTCCACACACTTTTGTATGTATAGCGTATAACCACAGTTTTGTGGTTATGAAGCGATCGGTACGGGCGCCGCCCACCTGCCTATGTACTTTTGTGTGACAGAATTTTTGTAACGCGAGGCGAATGGCGCTCCGTAGTGCCGATTTGCGCAGATTGTGAAATCACTGTGGAGAGCCCTTAAGAGGCGCTGTAAAACTGTCCTTGTGAAAGGAGGGAGTTGTGTAACAACCCAGGTTTATAAATGTGGATATCCACTCTCTCTTTATAAATGTGTTTTTTTTTGTTGTTGTTGTGGCACAGTTGCTGGCTCGCTGGGCTTGGGACCAGAAGGCTGAGGGTTCGAGCCTGTTCCACTACATGATGACTTGGCTGTCCCACAGCCTCGGTAGTGTGGTGACAGAAGGAAAGGGAGAGGTTCTTCAGGAGATGAGCTTCAAAAGTAAACTCGGCAAAAAAATAAATAAATAAACGTCCTTTTTTCAGGACCCTGTCTTTCAAAGATAATTCGTAAAAATCCAAATAACTTCACAGATCTTCATTGTAAAGGGTTATAACACTGTTTTACCATGCTTGTTCAATGAACCATAAACAATTAATGAACATGCACCTGTGGAACGGTCATTAAGACACTAACAGCTTACAGACGGTAGGCAATTAATTGTCGCAGGGCGTGGGCGTCAGAGGGCAGGGCGTGGGCGTCAGAGGGCAGGGCGTGGGCGTCAGAGGGCAGGGCGTGGGCGTCAGAGGGCAGGGCGGGGCGTCAGAGGGCAGGGCAGGGCATCAGAGGCCCAGTGTGTAAAATCCTAGCCGGGATGTGTTGAGATTAAACAGGTTCTTTATATAGGCCTGCTAGGGGCCAAGCTGCTGCTAGTTTATCTGTCTGCTGTTAAACCGCTCTAAATGTGTCCAGGCACAGCACTGCCTGCCTGGTTACAGGGCTGCTATTTCTAATCAACTCACATTGTATTTTTCACATGCTTCACCTGTAAACAACAGGTGTAAACAACAGGTGTAAACAACAGGTGTAAACTCTACGGGTCCACTCTTTGCTTACGGGTCCATTTCCATCAAGAGAAAATGGAAATAGTGACACCGTGAATAACGAATAAAAATAACGTGGCTATATACAGGAAGTACCAGGTAATAACGTGGCTATATACAGGAAGTACCAGATAATAACGTGGCTATATACAGGAAGTACCAGGTAATAACGTGGCTATATACAGGGAGTACCAGGTAATAACGTGGCTATATACAGGGAGTACCAGGTGATAACGTGGCTATATACAGGGAGTACCAGGTGATAACGTGGCTATATACAGGGAGTACCAGGTAATAACGTGGCTATATACAGGGAGTACCGGGTAATAACGTGGCCTGCCCCGACCCTTGTCCCTGCCTGTCAGTGTGGTTCAGGGTCGGCCTGCCCTGCCTGCTTCCCTTGGGCTGTGGATGAAAACATCCACCATGTGTTAGTTTGGCAGCTGAAAAGTTGTCCTGTGAGTGGCTGGCTGGCTGACTGAATGACTGGCTGGCTGGCTGACTGGTTGGCTGGCTGGCTGAATGACTGGCTGGTTGGCTGACTGGCTGGCTGAATGACTGGCTGGCTGGCTGGCTGACTGGCTGGCTGAATGACTGGCTGGCTGGCTGGCTGGCTGAATGACTGGCTGGCTGGCTGGCTGACTGACTGAATGACTGGCTGGCTGGCTGGCTGACTGAATGGCTGGCTGGCTGACTGAATGACTGGCTGGCTGGCTGGCTGACTGAATGACTGGCTGGCTGGCTGACTGAATGACTGGCTGGCTGGCTGGCTGACTGAATGACTGACTGACTGACTGGTTGGCTGGCTGGCTGAATGACTGGCTGGTTGGCTGGCTGAATGACTGGCTGACTGGCTAAATGACTGGCTGGCTGGCTGGCTGGCTGAATGACTGGCTGGCTGGCTGGCTGGCTGGCTGAATGACTGGCTGACTTAGGCTGGTGGCACTGGAGCTAAATTAGAATGAATGTTTGTTGTTTTGAAAGGCCAGCTGGTCTAGCTTTTCAAGGGGGCAGAGATGGCATCCTGTCAAAAGAACAAATGAAGGAAAGAGAATGAAATGATTTGAATTGAATTGAAGCCACTACATTCACCCAAATATTACTACCCTTCTCATATTGCATAGCTTAAGTCCACTCTCTCAGCACGAGGTCCTGCTCCCCGGCACGGTGACGTGGTCTGTAGTAGAGGGGTCCCTCCCCTCCCCGGCACGGTGACGTGGTCTGTAGTAGAGGTCCCTCCCCTTCCCGGCACGGTGACGTGGTCTGTAGTAGAGGTCCCTCCCCTCCCTGGCACGGTGACGTGGTCTGTAGTAGAGGGGTCCCTCCCCGGCACGGTGACGTGGTCTGTGGTAGAGGTCCCTCCCCTCTCCGGCACGGTGACGTGGTCTGTAGTAGAGGGGTCCCTCCCCTCTCCGGCACGGTGACGTGGTCTGTAGTAGAGAGGTCCCTCCCCTCCCCGGCACGGTGACGTGGTCTGTAGTAGAGGGCACGGTGACGTGGTCTGTAGTAGAGAGGTCCCTCCCCGCCCCGGCACGGAGATGTGGTCTGTAATTGTGACTTTACTTTCTCCAGAGTGACGTTTTGCTTGTTCGATTGCCTTACGGAGGGAATAACTACGCTGTTTGTAGTCGGCCATGTTTACAGTCGCCTTGCCATGATTAAATGCGGTGGTACGTGCTCTCCAGTTGTGCGTGAATGCTGCCATCAATCCACAGTTTCTGGTTAGGGAAGGTTTTAAGTCACAGTGGGTACAATGTCTCCTATACACTTCCTTATAAACTCACTCACCGAGTCAGCGATTACGTTGATGTTATTGTCTGAGGCTACCCGGAACATATCCCAGTCCACGTGATCAAAACAATCTTGACGCGCGGAATCCGATTTGGTCAGACCATCGTTGGGTCGACCTAAGCACGGGCGCATCCTGTTTCAGTTTCTGCCTATAGGAGGAGAGCAACAAGATGGAGTCATGGTCAGATTTTCCAAAAGGAGGGCGGGAGAAGGGCGTTGTATGCATCGCGGACGTTAGAGGAACAGTGGTCGAGCGTGTTACTCGCTCATGTACTGCAATCGATATGCTGATAGAATTTAGGTACCCTTGTTCTCAAATTAGCTTTGTTAAAATCCGCTACAATAAATACATACTCAGGATATATGGTTTCCTGTTTGCATAGAGTCTAGTATATTCACGGCTGTAACTATAACCGAGGAGAGTTCTCTTCGGAGATGATACACTGCATTTTATTGTGAGGAATTCTAGGTCAGGTGAACAAAAAGGACTTGAGTTATTGTATGTTGTTACACTTACCCCATGAGTCGTTAATCATAAAACATACACCCCACCCCCCTTCTTCTTACCGGAGAGCTGTTTGTTCCTGTCGGCGCGATGCACTGAAAACCCCATTGGCTGTACAGACTCCGACAGCATGTCCCCAGCTAGCCACGTCTCCGTGAAAGAGAGTATGTTACAATTCAGGATATGACTTTGTTAAGCAACTCTTGTCCTGATTTCGTTTACTTTTTTAAAACTAGCGACTGGACATTAGCGAGTAATATACTGGGAAGCGGTGGGTGGTGTGCGTGCCTCCAAAGCCTCACTAGAAGACCGCTCCGGCACCCTCTCTTTCGACCTCGACGTGTTGTTTTGGGTCGACCTCTGGAATCAGTTGTAGTGTGATTTGTGAAAGAGGCCTCTAGCCTACATGGATTTATATTTTAATGCGAATAATCATCTCAGTTTTCATTTCAACCATCCTTTTTATACGTTGCTTGGCAAAGACACACTGACAACTTTGTATTTTGTAGTCCACATTGTTCTGTTCGGCTCTACCAGAGGCTCTACCAGAGGCTCTACCAGAGGCTCTACCAGAGGCTCTACCAGAGGCTCTACCAGAGGCTCTACCAGAGAGACCGATAACCTTGTGGTTCTATGTTGAGCAGAGATCTGTGTATTAGAGGTTTCCATGTTCGGATTCCGCTATATTACTGCCCCGCAGAACACAATGTTACTCTGAGACACAAGCCAGGCTTCATCCACTCTGTTTCTCAACCCTGGTCCCATTTCATTTGAATACAATTGAGGAAATCATTTGAAATTCAATTTCCTGTTAACTTTTATTTCCCTACTTGATTTACTCCAGCCCTTGTCCTAACCTAAACCGTGGACCTCAGTGCAGTACTCTGTTTCCCAGGCTAATGTATCGTTGTCTCGTCCTAACCTAAACCGTGGACCTCAGTGCTCTGGTTCCCAGGCTAATGTATCGTTGTCTCGTCCTAACCTAAACCGTGGACCTCAGTGCTCTGGTTCCCAGGCTAATGTATCGTTGTCTTGTCCTAACCTAAACCGTGGACCTCACAGTGCAGTACTCTGTTTCCCAGGCTAATATATCGTTGTCTCGTCCTAACCTAAACCGTGGACCTCACAGTGCAGTACTCTGTTTCCCAGGCTAATATATCGTTGTTGACAGATTGTTTGTAGTGGATTTCAAGGTGGGTGTTCCACTGAACTGTAAAGTGAGCGATCCAAGCAGCTATCTGGGTACAGCTGTGGGCCTGCTGAGAGCAGGATGAGAGCGGTGGTGTCTGGGAAATATTACCAAATCTTATTATAGAGGCCAAGTTGGCCCGAGAAGTGCTCTCCTTTTTAAATCTGTAACATTGGGCCACCTTGAAAATGTTGTGACCTGTAAGGCAGAGATATTCCTGAACAGGCATGGTAATGATGGGGATTCAGACTGCTGTTTACAGAGGACCATATTACCTCCATATTGTGGCTCTCTCACTATAGAAGCAACAACATTGAGCCTATTTTGAGCTATTTAACAACTGGCAGAGAGACGAGGGTTGAAGATAGTTCTGGCAGGGTTTAAGGTCTCTTTTTCCAGGACTGGACCAAACAGGGGAACAGAACCTAATCTAGGGCTGGGTGATATAGTCTGGGCCAAACAGAACCTAATCTAGGGCTGGGTGGTATAGTCTGGGCCAAACAGAACCTAATCTAGGGCTGGGTGATATAGTCTGGGCCAAACAGAACCTAATCTAGGGCTGGGTGATATAGTCTGGGCCAAACAGAACTTAATCTAGGGCTGGGTGATATAGTCTGGGCCAAACAGAATCTAATCTAGGGCTGGGTGATATAGTCTGGGCCAAACAGAACCTAATCTAGGGCTGGGTGATATAGTCTGGGCCAAACAGAACCTAATCTAGGGCTGGGTGATATAGTCTGGGCCAAACAGAACCTAATCTAGGGCTGGGTGATATAGTCTGGGCCAAACAGAACCTAATCTAGGGCTGGGTGATATAGCCTGGGCCAAACAGAACTTAATCTAGGGCTGGGTGATATAGTCTGGGCCAAACAGAATCTAATCTAGGGCTGGGTGATATAGTCTGGGCCAAACAGAACCTAATCTAGGGCTGGGTGATATAGTCTGGGCCAAACAGAACCTAATCTAGGGCTGGGTGATATAGTCTGGGCCAAACAGAACCTAATCTAGGGCTGGGTGGTATAGTCTGGGCCAAACAGAACCTAATCTAGGGCTGGGTGATATAGTCTGGGCCAAACAGAACCTAATCTAGGGCTGGGTGATATGGGTCAAAAATCGGATTTTTATTTTTTATAGTTATGGACACCTACTCATTCCAGGGTTCTAGAACACCTACTCATTCCAGGGTTCTAGAACACCTACTCACTCAAGGGTTTTTCTTTATTTTTACTATTTTCTACATTGTAGAATAATAATGAAGACATCAAAACTATGAAATAACACATGGAATAATGTAGTAACCAAAAAAGTGTGTAACAAATCAATGTATTTTATATTCTTCAAAGTAGCCACATTTTGCCTTGATGGCAGCTTTGCACATTCTTGGCATTCTCTCAACCAGCTTCACCTGGAATGCTTTTCCAACAGTCTTGAAGGAGTTCCCACATATGCTGAGCACTTGTTGGCTGCTTTTCCTTCACTCTGCTGTCCAACTCGTGGTACTTCTGAAGGCTCTCTTCCTCCGGCCTTACAGATCCTCTGGAACAGGTGTCAGCTTCAAGGGATAACCTAAAGGCCTTGGCACGTCAACGTACGCCTGCTCAAATGTGCCTCAGTGTAAAGATGAGGCCTACTGTCTGTGATATGATGAGGCCTACTGTCTGTGATATGATGAGGCCTACTGTCTGTGATATGATGAGGCCTACTGTCTGTGATATGATGAGGCCTACTGTCTGTGACATGAGTTCTCAGTGTGTGGGCATTTGAGCTGCTGGTCTGTATTTTTTTTTTTTGGGGGGGGGGGGGGGTTACTTTTCCCACATTGACTTATCTGTCTTTTACTGAGGGTTATTTTTAACAGCTTGGGTGGGGTTGAGTAGTTCGGGGGTTCCCCCTGGCCTGATCTGCATGACACAATTTATAGGAGCTGTTAGCTGTGTGTTTATCCTGCGTCTCTGGCTGTCCCTGACTTTACGGAAGGCGCGTTTCTTTGCGGAAGGTGCGTTTCTTTGCGGGAGGAGCGTTTCTTTGCGGGAGGAGCGTTTCTTTGCGGGAGGAGCGTTTCTTTGCGGGAGGCGCGTTTCTTTGCGGGAGGAGCGTTTCTTTGCGGAAGGCGCGTTTCTTTGCGGGATCAGTCAAGTTTACCTCTCCCTCCCTCGTTCCTCTCCTCATCCCTCTGTTTCTCCCCCTCTTACATTCTTCCCCAGCGGACCAGGGCCATGGATGCCTGGGTGCTTACCTCATTTCCTCTCCTTTACAGCCGGGGAGGGGAGAGGGAGGGGAGGGGAGAGGACTACTTGGCAGGTGTCCACGTCCTTCAGTAATTCTGATAATACAGTCAGATAGTATATCTGAGTTATACTGTACAGTCTGACAGTCAGATAGTATATCTGAGTTATACTGTACAGTCTGACAGTCAGATAGTATATCTGAGTTATACTGTACAGTCTGACAGTCAGATAGTATATCTGAGTTATACTGTACAGTCTGACAGTCAGATAGTACATCTGAGTTATACTGCACGTAACAAGCTACTTGGCAGTTGATATTACAGTCCGTTCAGAAAGTAATCAGACCCCTCCCCCTTTTCCACATTTTGTTATGTTTTTCTAAAATGGATTAAATAAAATAAAAATAAAAGTCAATTTACACACAATACCCCATGATGACATCACAATACCCCATGATGACATCACAATACCCCATGATTACATCACAATACCCCATGATGACATCACAATACCCCATGATGACATCACAATACCCCATGATGACAAAGCAAAAACAGGTTAAGACATTTTTGCTAACGTATAAAACATAAACCGAAGTACCTTATTTAGATACGTTTTCAGACCCTTTGCTATGAGACTCAATTGAGCTCCGGTGCGTCCTGTTTTCCATTGATCATCCTTGAGATGTTTCTACAACTTGATTGGAGTCCACCTGTGGTAAATTCAATCGATTGGACATGATTTGGAAAGGCACACACCTGTCTATATAAGGTCCCACAGTTGACAGTGCATGTCAGAGTAAAAACCAAGCTATGAGGTCGAAGGAAGTGTCCGTAGAGCTGTGCCTCGACACAATCCTGTCTCGGAGATCTGGGGAAGGGTACCAAAATATTTCTGCAGCATTGAAGGTCCCCAAGAACACAGTGGCCTCTGTGTTTGGAACCACCAAGACTCTTCCTAGAGCTGGTCGCCTGGCCAAACTAAGCAATAGAGGGAGAAGAGCTCCAGAGTTCCACTGTGGAGATGGGAGAACCTTCCAGAAGGACAACCATCTCTGCAGCACTCCACCAATCAGGCCTTTATGTTAGAGAGGCCAGACGGAAGCCACTTTTCAGTAAAAGGCACATGACAGCATGCCTGTTTGGAGTTTGCCAAAAGGACTCTGAGAAAATGAGAAACAAGATTCTCTGGTCTGATGAAACCAAGATTGAACTCTTTGGCCTGAATGCCTCCTACAGTCTGGAGGAAACCTGGTACCATCCCTACGGTGAAGCATCATATATAAAGGGTATTACGGTACAGAGTCAATGTGGAGGCTATATACAGGGTATTACGGTACAGAGTCAATGTGGAGGCTATATACAGGGGGTACCGGTACAGAGTCAATGGGGAGGCTATATACAGGGGGTACCGGTACAGAGTCAATGTGGAGGCTATATACAGGGGGTACCGGTACAGAGTCAATGTGGAGGCTATATACAGGGGGTACCATGGCCTGTCTGTCCCCACTAAAGCCCTAATGCCCAGGCCTGGCTGTCCTGTCTGTCTCCACTAAAACCCAAATGCCATGGCATGTCTGTCCCCAGTAAAACCCAAATGCCATGGCCTGTCTGTCCCCACTAAAACCCTAATGCCATGGCCTGTCTGTCCCCACTAAAACCCTAATGCCATGGCCTGTCTGTCCCCACTAAAACCCTAATGCCCAGGCCTGGCTGTCCCCACTAAAACCCTAATACCCTGGCCTGCCTGTCCTGTCTGTCCCCACTTCCCACTAATACCCTGGCCACGTGCCACTCCTTTCCCCACAGCAGCACAGGAATGTGCAGAAGGGCTGAATTGACCAGAGCATGATAAGAATGTGGCCACTTTGCTCTCTCCAGTTAGGTTACGACTGTGATCTGCTGTTTGTTCTGAGGATTTAGTGTTGCTGAGCCTGGCTGGGGCTGCTGGTCCATAACCCTGGACTATCGTGACAGACACGACATCAATTTACACTGGAATCTCTCCTGTTTGATACGGCTATGTTGGTGCTTTCATTATGACACCGTTGTTGTGTTTCTGGACTGGGCCTGTCAGTCTGGTTTCATTATGTCTCCCCGGCCGTATCGTTGTGGTTCTGGACTGGGCCTGTCAGTCTGGTTTCATTATGACACCGTCGTTGTGGTTCTGGACTGGGCCTGTCAGTCTGGTTTCATTATGTCTCCCTGGCCGTATCGTTGTGGTTCTGGACTGGGTCTGTCAGTCTGGTTTCATTATGTCTCCCCGGCCGTATCGTTGTGGTTCTGGACTGGGCCTGTCAGTCTGGTTTCATTATGTCTCCCTGGCCGTATCGTTGTGGTTCTGGACTGGGCCTGTCAGTCTAGTTTCAGTGTCTAAGCTTGATGGCTCGTTTGGAGCTAGTGGGCCTGTCAGTCTGGTTTCAGTGTCTAAGCTTGGTGACTCGTTTGGAGCTAGTGGGCCCAACTATGTTGTCCATCGATGTATCTGGCTGCTGGAGTGTCCCTGCTCCTCATTTAGAAGGGATTTATCTGAAGGTGGAGGTGGTCTGTGTTCGTCAAAGCCTGGACCTCGTCTCACGCTGCCAGAAACCATAGAAGATGACTAAATGGTCATCTTAGTGCTTCTACACCTGCATTGTTTGCTGTTTGTGGTTTTAGGCTGGGTTTCTGTACAGCACTTTGAGACATCAGCTGATGTACGAAGGGCTATATAAATACATTTGATTTGATTTGCTGAGATGTCATTGAGAGAGACTGGCCTCTGAGCTGAAGGCATGCCATTCTGGCTGTGGGTGGTGGGTTCTCTCACCACCCTACATATGGGCCTGTCTGTGGGTCTAGTTGAAGCCCACTGGGGTGGCTCTAGATGTAGACCCACAGAGTAGTACCACTGACTGCTCCGTCTCTGCCCTGTCTGGTAACTGAGCAAAGGTGCTCTCTAACCTCCGCCAGAGAGGGGGCAACCCTCCCTGTTGTATCTGAGGGTCAGTCAGGAGACAACCCTCCCTGTTGTGTCTGAGGGTCGGTCAGGAGACAACCCTCCCTGTTGTATCTGAGGGTCAGTCGGTCAGAAGACAACCCTCCCTGTTGTATCTGAGGGTCAGTCGGTCAGAAGACAACCCTCCCTGTTGTATCTGAGGGTCGGTCGGTCAGGAGACAACCCTCCTTGTTGTATCTGAGGGTCGGTCAGGAGGCAACCCTCCCTGTTGTGTCTGAGGGTCAGTCAGGAGACAACCCTCCCTGTTGTATCTGAGGGTCAGTCAGGAGACAACCCTCCCTGTGGTATCTGAGGGTCAGTCAGGAGACAACCCTCCCTGTTGTATCTGAGGGTCAGTCAGGAGACAACCCTCCCTGTTGTGTCTGAGGGTCAGTCAGGAGACAACCCTCCCTGTTGTATCTGAGGGTCGGTCAGTCAGGAGACAACCCTCCTTGTTGTATCTGAGGGTCGGTCAGGAGACAACCCTCCTTGTATCTGAGGGTCGGTCAGGAGACAACCCTCCCTGTTGTATCTGAGGGTCAGTCAGTCAGGAGACAACCCTCCCTGTTGTATCTGAGGGTCAGTCGGTCAGGAGACAACCCTCCCTGTTGTATCTGAGGGTCAGTCGGTCAGGAGACAACCCTCCCTGTTGTATCTGAGGGTCAGTCGGTCAGGAGACAACCCTCCCTGTTGTATCTGAGGGTCAGTCGGTCAGGAGACAACCCTCTCTGTTGTATCTGAGGATCAGTCGGTCAGGAGACAACCCTCCCTGTTGTATCTGAGGGTCAGTCGGTCAGAAGACAACCCTCCCTGTTGTATCTGAGGGTCAGTCGGTCAGGAGACAACCCTCCCTGTTGTATCTGAGGGTCAGTCGGTCAGGAGACAACCCTCCCTGTTGTATCTGAGGGTCAGTCGGTCAGGAGACAACCCTCCCTGTTGTATCTGAGGGTCGGTCGGTCAGTAAATATTTAACCAGCGGTAACAGGTTTGGGAAATGTCTCTCTGGGCGTTCTAAATGTCCAGTAATCCACTGTGTGGTTTTGAATGTGAGTCAATGTCTTTGGGCCACTGTCAACAAATTCACTTCCTACTCAGAACGACATGTTCTCTCTGTCAGGACTCCAGTCCCTCACATCATTATTTCACAGGGAAGGCTCTTTTGACTTCTCAAGTGTTTATGGAGCTCTATGGAGAGAAATCAAGGGAGGTGGACGATAGGTCTGGGGGGAGGTCTGGGGGAGGAGGTGGACGGGAGGTCTGGGGGGAGGTGGACGATAGGCCTGGGGGGAGGTCTGGGGGAGGAGGTGGACGGGAGGTGGACGGGAGGTCTGGGGGGGAGGTGGACGATAGGTCTGGGGGGGAGGTCTGGGGGGGGGGAGGTGGATTGGAGGTCTGGGGGGGGAGGTGGACGGGAGGTCTGGGGGGGGAGGTGGACGGGAGGTCTGGGGGGGAGGTGGACGATAGGTCTGGGGGGGGAGGTGGACGATAGGTCTGGGGGGGGAGGTGGACGATAGGTCTGGGGGGGGAGGTGGACGGGAGGTCTGGGGGGGAGGTGGACGGGAGGTCTGGGGGAGGAGGTGGACGGGAGGTCTGGGGGGGAGATGGACGGGAGGTCTGGGGGGGGAGGTGGATGGGATGAGCTCTCCGCTTGGCTGTTGATGCTAGATCTTATCGTCCTGCAGTAGTATGCTAATCATTCTCCCGAGGCGCGCTGGGCTTCATTATTAGTTGCTGTTCCTGCGTCACGCGTCCGTGTTTTGAAGAACATATTTTCCTGTGTTTATTTAAGCGGCAGATTAAGACTGGATTCCAGGAACACACAGCAGCAGAGCCGTCTGGAGAGTAACGGCAGGAAGCAGGAGTTGTTCCTCACCGGTGAGACTTAGTAACTTAGTTGTAGTCACCATCTGGTTACCTAGAAGTACAAACGTAGTTGTGTTTTCGGGTTATTACATGAACTTATATCCGGAAGTTTTCTAAACTACCCACAATGCACTTTTTTTTCATATGGAGGATCTAGTCTGTGCTACAGAGTTCGTATGCTAGCTCGGTAGCTAGCTCACGCTGGCTAACTATTTGCATTCCAGACCAAGTGTTGGCGGTGGTGAGCGACAGTTCTACCATTCACAGGAAGTGTGTGGAAACCAGGAACAGGTAGGCAGCAGGGTCGACCTTGTGGCTGTGTTATCTAGTGGGAACCCCTTTAACACAGCAGGCTCTGGTTCCTCCTTGTGGCTGTGTTATCTAGTGGGAACCCCTTTAACACAGCAGGCTCTGGTTCCTCCTTGTGGCTGTGTTATCTAGTGGGAACCCTTTAACACAGCAGGCTCTGGTTCCTCCTTGTGGCTGTGTTATCTAGTGGGAACCCCTTTAACACAGCAGGCTCTGGTTCCTCCTTGTGGCTGTGTTATCTAGTGGGAACCCTTTAACACAGCAGGCTCTGGTTCCTCCTTGTGGCTGTGTTATCTAGTGGGAACCCCTTTAACACAGCAGGCTCTGGTTCCTCCTTGTGGCTGTGTTATCTAGTGGGAACCCCTTTAACACAGCAGGCTCTGGTTCCTCCTTGTGGCTGTGTTATCTAGTGGGAACCCTTTAACACAGCACGCTCTGGTTCCTCCTTGTGGCTGTGTTATCTAGTGGGAACCCCTTTAACACAGCAGGCTCTGGTTCCTCCTTGTGGCTGTGTTATCTAGTGGGAACCCTTTAACACAGCAGGCTCTGGTTCCTCCTTGTGGCTGTGTTATCTAGTGGGAACCCTTTAACACAGCACGCTCTGGTTCCTCCTTGTGGCTGTGTTATCTAGAGCTGAGAGCAGAATGGGTTGGACCACAGGGCTAGAGCTGAGAGCAGAATGGGTTGGACCACAGAACTAGAGCTTAGAGAGCAGAATGGGTTGGACCACAGAACTAGAGCTGAGAGCAGAATGGGTTGGACCACAGAACTAGAGCTGAGAGCAGAATGGGTTGGACCACAGAACTAGAGCTGAGAGAGCAGAATGGGTTGGACCACAGAACTAGAGCTGAGAGAGCAGAATGGGTTGGACCACAGGACTAGATCTGAGAGAGAAGACTGGGTTGGACCACAGGACTAGAGCTGAGAGCAGACTGGGTTGGACTAGAGTTGAGAGCAGACTGGGTTGGACCACAGGACTACAGTTGAGAGCAGACTGGGTTGGACCACAGGACTAGAGCTGAGAGCAGACTGGGTTGGACCACAGGACTAGAGCTGAGAGCAGAATGGGTTGGACCACAGGACTAGAGCTGAGAGCAGAATGGGTTGGACCACAGGACTAGAGCTGAGAGCAGAATGGGTTGGACCACAGGACTAGAACTGAGAGCAGACTGGGTTGGACCACAGGGCTAGAGCTGAGAGCAGAGAGCAGAATGGGTTGGACCACAGAACTAGAGCTGAGGGAGAAGACTGGGTTGGACTAGAGCTGAGGGAGAAGACTGGAGCAGTATGGGTTGGACCTCTCTCTCCCTCAACTCTCTCAGGCACCTTTTCTCAGGCCCGTGCCCAGCTGGTTCTAGTTTATCGTCTTAATAAAGCTGTGTGAGGAGTTTGAATAAACTCCTCTCTGCTGACTTCCGTTCTTGTCCAGATGAGCTGAGTGTTTGATTCTGCGAGGCTTCTGAAACCCTGTCTGGAGACGGGCTAGCTAGTTGACCTGTCCCAAACCCCCATCAGAATAACACAGTACAACTCTACATCTGCTCCTGCTGAAGAACACGTACCAACCAGTACAGCTGTCAGGATATTCTGACTGAAATGCAATATCCTCTATTCTCCCTCCTTTTGGCAAGCGCTGTCCTTCTCACTCCTCGTTTTAAGAGAATCCTCTTGTGCTATTTCGCCGTAGTAGTTAGGCTTCCGAGCAGCCCCTAAAGGAGGAAGTGCACCATGGTCTTTTTGAAGTGGGTTAGGAAGTAATATCCTGGAGGAAGAGCTGAGGGCTGCTCTTGTCAGAAGGCTGTTCTGTAGAGGACTGTATGGTAATTCCACAGTAAAGGACTGTAGGGTAATTCCACAGTAAAGGACTGTAGGGTAATTCCACAGTAAAGGACTGTAGGGTGATTCCACAGTAAAGGACTGTAGCGTAATTCCACAGTAAAGGACTGTAGGGTGATTCCACAGTAAAAGACTGTAGGGTGATTCCACAGTAAAAGACTGTAGGGTGATTCCACAGTAAAAGACTGTAGGGTGATTCCACAGTAAAGGACTGTAGGGTGATTCCACAGTAAAGGACTGTAGGATGATTCCACAGTAAAGGACTGTAGGGTGATTCCACAGTCTCCCTCTGAATGGTACACATACACAATCCAAATGTATCAAGGCTTATAAATCCTTCTTTAACCGGTCTCTTCCCCTTCATCTACACTGATTTTAACCGGTCTCTTCCTCTTCATATACACTGATTTTAACCGGTCTCTTCCTCTTCATCTACACTGATTTTGAAGTGGATTTAACAAGAGACGTCTAACGGATCACAGCCTTCACCTGGTCAGTCTGTCATGGAAAGAGATGTTGTCTGTCTTTAAAGGAATGTGGGTTTTTGGTAACGGGATTTCAAGGCACAGTGTAGAAGGCAGAGACATTTCTCCAACTAAATAGAAGTGATGATATTAGTTAACAGGTCTTTTAAAACGATGGCCTACCTTCAAACTCAGTGCCTCTGCTTGACATCATGGGAAAATCAAAAGAAATCAGCCAAGACTTCAGAAACACAATTGTAGACCCCCACAAGTCTGGTTCATCCTTGGGAGCAATTTCCAAACGCCTGAAGGTACCACGTTCATCTGTACAAACAATAGTACAGAAGTATAAACACCATGGAACCACGCAGCCGTCATACCACTCAGGAAGGAGACGCGTTCTGTCTCCTAGAGATGAACGTACGTTGGTGCGAAAAGTGCAAATCAATCCCAGAACAACAGCAAAGGTCCTTGTGAAGATGCTGGAGGAAACCGGTGCAAAAGTATCGATATCCACAGTAAAACTAATACTATATCGACATAATCTGAAAGGCCGCTCAGCAAGGATGAATCCACTGCTCCAAAACCTCCATAAAAAAAGCCAGACTACGGTTTGCAACTGCACAAGCGGGGACAAACTGCACATGGGGACAAAGATCGTACTTTTTGGAGAAATGTCCTCTGGTCTGATGAAACAAAAATTACCATCGTTACAGTGCCTTGCGAAAGTATTCGGCCCCCTTGAACTTTGCGACCTTTTGCCACATTTCAGGCTTCAAACATAAAGATATAAAACTGTATTTTTTTTGTGAAGAATCAACGACAAGTGGGACACAATCATGAAGTGGAACGACATTTATTGGATATTTCAAACTTTTTTAACAAATCAAAAACTGAAAAATTGGGCGTGCAAAATTATTTGTTTTGGGAATTGTTTTACTAGGATTAAATGTCAGGAATTGTGGAGAGTTTCAATGTATTTGGTTAAGGTGTATGTAGTGTGTGGATATTACACTGGAGCTTAGAGAGACGGTAGTGTGGGGTATTACGGTAGTGTGGGGGAGTACGGTAGTGTGGGGGAGGTACACTAGACGGTAGTGTGGGGGAGTACACTAGACGGTAGTGTGGGGGGTACACTAGACGGTAGTGTGGGGGGGTACACTAGACGGTAGTGTGGGGGGGTACACTAGACGGTAGTGTGGGGGGGGGGTACACTAGACGGTAGTGTGGGGGGGGGGTACACTAGACGGTAGTGTGGGGTGGAGATGGTGTTTGAATACTTGTTAATAACAGCTTGTTCCTTCTCTCCTCAGACGGACAGAACAAGGATCCTCGGAGACTCAGGAAAGGACTGACGAGAACCACCATGGCTTAAACCCTGTGTTCCCCACTAGACCCCTGACCCCCCCCCCCCCCCCCCCCCCCCCCCCCCAGTCTCTCCCCGGCCTCTTAAACCCTGTGTTCCACTAGACCCCTGACCCCCCCCCCCCCCCTCCAGTCTCTCCCGGCCTCCCTAACCCTGTCCATGTGAGGGGTTGGGCAGCGCCCCCCTGTCCCCCCCGAATCCCTCTGGAGCCATGATGAACCTCCAGAAGCACCAAACCATGGGCTCTGACCGGGACCTTCAGTCCTCCTCCTCAGTCAGCCTGCCCTCCGTCAAGAAGGCCCCCAAGAAGAGACGTCTGTCCATGGGGAACCTGTTCAGACGGCGCCGAGACCCCAAGAGGAAGTCCATGGAGCTCCATGGAGAAGGAGGGGTGGATGGTATCGCCAGCATAGACAGCATCCACTCAGACCTCACGCTGAATGATAAGAACTCTGCCTTCTCAGTGGCCGGAGCTGCCTGCACCTCCTCCCTCGGGGCGTCCTCCTCCTCCTCCTCCTCTTCCTCCCGGGGTCGAGAGCTGCTGGAGTGCCCTCTGTGCCTTCTACGTCACTCTAGGGACAGTTTCCCGGACATCATGACCTGCCACCACCGCTCCTGTGCGGATTGCCTGCGCCAGTACTTGCGAATAGAGATCAGTGAGTCGCGCGTCAACATCAGCTGTCCAGAGTGCTCTGAGCGGTTCAACCCCCACGACATACGCATCATCCTGGGAGACCAGCCCCTCATGGAGAAGTACGAGGAGTTCATGTTGAGACGATGGCTGGTGACCGACCCTGACTGTCGATGGTGCCCCGCCCCAGACTGTGGGTAAGAACCTCAGCTCAGACACACAGGGCAGACTGTGAACCTCAGCTCAGACACACAGGGCAGACTGTGAACCTCAGCTCAGATACACAGGGCAGACTGTGGGTAAGAACCTCAGCTCAGACACACAGGGCAGACTGTGAACCTCAGCTCAGACACACACAGGGCAGACTGTGAACCTCAGCTCAGACACACAGGGCAGACTGTGAACCTCAGCTCAGACACACAGGGCAGACTGTGAACCTCAGCTCAGACACACAGGGCAGACTGTGGGTAAGAACCTCAGCTCAGACACACAGGGCAGACTGTACACCTCAGCTCAGACACACACAGGGCAGACTGTGGGTAAGAACCTCAGCTCAGACACACAGGGCAGACTGTGAACCTCAGCTCAGACACACAGGGCAGACTGTGGGTAAGAACCTCAGCTCAGACACACAGGGCAGACTGTGGGTAAGAACCTCAGCTCAGACACACAGGGCAGACTGTGAACCTCAGCTCAGACACACAGGGCAGACTGTGAACCTCAGCTCAGACACACAGGGCAGACTGTGGGTAAGAACCTCAGCTCAGACACACAGGGCAGACTGTGGGTAAGAACCTCAGCTCAGACACACAGGGCAGACTGTGGGTAAGAACCTCAGCTCAGACACACAGGGCAGACTGTGGGTAAGAACCTCAGCTCAGACACACAGGGCAGACTGTGGGTAAGAACCTCAGCTCAGACACACAGGGCAGACTGTGGGTAAGAACCTCAGCTCAGACACACAGGGCAGACTGTGGGTAAGAACCTCAGCTCAGACACACAGGGCAGACTGTGGGTAAGAACCTCAGCTCAGACACACAGGGCAGACTGTAAACCTCAGCTCAGACACACAGGGCAGACTGTGAACCTCAGCTCAGACACACACAGGGCAGACTGTGAACCTCAGCTCAGACACACACAGGGCAGACTGTGAACCTCAGCTCAGACACACACAGGGCAGACTGTGAACCTCAGCTCAGACACACACAGGGCAGACTGTGAACCTCAGCTCAGACACACACAGGGCAGACTGTGAACCTCAGCTCAGACACACACAGGGCAGACTGTGAACCTCAGCTCAGACACACACAGGGCAGACTGTGAACCTCAGCTCAGACACACACAGGGCAGACTGTGAACCTCAGCTCAGACACACACAGGGCAGACTGTGAACCTCAGCTCAGACACACACAGGGCAGACTGTGAACCTCAGCTCAGACACACAGGGCAGACTGTGGGTAAGAACCTCAGCTCAGACACACAGGGCAGACTGTGAACCTCAGCTCAGACACACAGGGCAGACTGTGGGTAAGAACCTCAGCTCAGACACACAGGGCAGACTGTACACCTCAGCTCAGACACACACAGGGCAGACTGTGAACCTCAGCTCAGACACACACAGGGCAGACTGTGAACCTCAGCTCAGACACACACAGGGCAGACTGTGAACCTCAGCTCAGACACACACAGGGCAGACTGTGAACCTCAGCTCAGACACACACAGGGCAGACTGTGAACCTCAGCTCAGACACACACAGGGCAGACTGTGAACCTCAGCTCAGACACACACAGGGCAGACTGTGAACCTCAGCTCACACACACACAGGGCAGACTGTGAACCTCAGCTCAGACACACACAGGGCAGACTGTGAACCTCAGCTCAGACACACACAGGGCAGACTGTGAACCTCAGCTCAGACACACACAGGGCAGACTGTGAACCTCAGCTCAGACACACACAGGGCAGACTGAACCTCAGCTCAGACACACACAGGGCAGACTGTGAACCTCAGCTCAGACACACACAGGGCAGACTGTGAACCTCAGCTCAGACACACACAGGGCAGACTGTGAACCTCAGCTCAGACACACACAGGGCAGACTGTGAACCTCAGCTCAGACACACACAGGGCAGACTGTGAACCTCAGCTCAGACACACACAGGGCAGACTGTGAACCTCAGCTCAGACACACACAGGGCAGACTGTGAACCTCAGCTCAGACACACACAGGGCAGACTGTAAACCTCAGCTCAGACACACACAGGGCAGACTGTAAACCTCAGCTCAGACACACACAGGGCAGACTGCGGGTAAGAACCTCAGCTCAGACACACACAGGGCAGAATGCGGGTAAATACCTCAGCTCAGACACACACAGGGCAGAATGCGGGTAAGTACCTCAGCTCAGACACACACAGGACAGACTCCGGGTAGGAACCTCAGCTCAGACACACACAGGGCAGACTGCGGGTAGGAACCTCAGCTCAGACACACAGGGCAGACTGTACACCTCAGCTCAGACACACACAGGGCAGACCGTGAACCTCAGCTCAGACACACACAGGGCAGACTGTGAACCTCAGCTCAGACACACACAGGGCAGACTGTGAACCTCAGCTCAGACACACACAGGGCAGACTGTGAACCTCAGCTCAGACACACACAGGGCAGACTGTGAACCTCAGCTCAGACACACACAGGGCAGACTGTGAACCTCAGCTCAGACACACACAGGGCAGACTGTGAACCTCAGCTCACACACACACAGGGCAGACTGTGAACCTCAGCTCAGACACACACAGGGCAGACTGTGAACCTCAGCTCAGACACACACAGGGCAGACTGTGAACCTCAGCTCAGACACACACAGGGCAGACTGTGAACCTCAGCTCAGACACACACAGGGCAGACTGTGAACCTCAGCTCAGACACACACAGGGCAGACTGTGAACCTCAGCTCAGACACACACAGGGCAGACTGTGAACCTCAGCTCAGACACACACAGGGCAGACTGTGAACCTCAGCTCAGACACACACAGGGCAGACTGTGAACCTCAGCTCAGACACACACAGGGCAGACTGTGAACCTCAGCTCAGACACACACAGGGCAGACTGTAAACCTCAGCTCAGACACACACAGGGCAGACTGTAAACCTCAGCTCAGACACACACAGGGCAGACTGTAAACCTCAGCTCAGACACACACAGGGCAGACTGTAAACCTCAGCTCAGACACACACAGGGCAGAATGTGAACCTCAGCTCAGACACACACAGGGCAGACTGTAAACCTCAGCTCAGACACACACAGGGCAGACTGTAAACCTCAGCTCAGACACACACAGGGCAGACTGTAAACCTCAGCTCAGACACACACAGGGCAGAATGCGGGTAAATACCTCAGCTCAGACACACACAGGGCAGAATGCGGGTAAGTACCTCAGCTCAGACACACACAGGGCAGACTGCGGGTAGGAACCTCAGCTCAGACACACACAGGGCAGACTGCGGGTCAGAACCTCAGCTCAGACACACACAGGGCAGACTGTGGGTCAGAACCTCAGCTCAGACACACTGGGCTGGTCCACAGACATTTCTGGATCAGATGAGATCATGTTGCCAATATTAGCACAGTTGGCAATGGACTTGAAATCATTTTGTGGTCTAAGCCCCAGTAGTAGAGACGAGTATAAATTCAGCCTTCTGTTGTCCCTGAAACCAGGGATGTTCTCATCTCAGTGTCCAAAATGAAATGAACACTTTCGGCCATTAGACAGACCTACTAAAGATCTAGCTGCTGCGGGTGTTTCAGTAGGGCCCTGAGCTCTGTTTGTCCCTGTGGGGGTCCCAGTGTTTCAGTAGGGCCCTGAGCTCTGTTTGTCCCTGTGGGGGTCCCAGTGTTTCAGTAGGGCCCTGAGCTCTGTTTGTCCCTGTGTTTCAGTAGGGCCCTGAGCTCTGTTTGTCCCTGTGGGGGGTCCCAGTGTTTCAGTAGGGCCCTGAGCTCTGTTTGTCCCTGTGGGGGTCCCAGTGTTTCAGTAGGGCCCTGAGCTCTGTTTGTCCCTGTGGGGGTCCCAGTGTTTCAGTAGGGCCCTGAGCTCTGTTTGTCCCTGTGGGGGTCCCAGTGTTTCAGTAGGGCCCTGAGCTCTGTTTGTCCCTGTGGGGGGTCCCAGTGTTTCAGTAGGGCCCTGAGCTCTGTTTGTCCCTGTGGGGGTCCCAGTGTTTCAGTAGGGCCCTGAGCTCTGTTTGTCCCTGTGGGGGGTCCCAGTGTTTCAGTAGGGCCCTGAGCTCTGTTTGTCCCTGTGGGGGGTCCCAGTGTTTCAGTAGGGCCCTGAGCTCTGTTTGTCCCTGTGGGGGTCCCAGTGTTTCAGTAGGGCCCTGAGCTCTGTTTGTCCCTGTGGGGGGTCCCAGTGTTTCAGTAGGGCCTGAGCTCTGTTTGTCCCTGTGGGGGGTCCCAGTGTTTCAGTAGGGCCTGAGCTCTGTTTGTCCCTGTGGGGGGTCCCAGTGTTTCAGTAGGGCCCTGAGCTCTGTTTGTCCCTGTGGGGGGTCCCAGTGTTTCAGTAGGGCCCTGAGCTCTGTTTGTCCCTGTGGGGGGTCCCAGTGTTTCAGTAGGGCCCTGAGCTCTGTTTGTCCCTGTGGGGGTCCCAGTGTTTCAGTAGGGCCCTGAGCTCTGTTTGTCCCTGTGGGGGGTCCCAGTGTTTCAGTAGGGCCTGAGCTCTGTTTGTCCCTGTGGGGGGTCCCAGTGTTTCAGTAGGGCCTGAGCTCTGTTTGTCCCTGTGGGGGGTCCCGGTTTCAGTAGGGCCGGTGTTTCAGTAGGGCCCTGAGCTCTGTTTGTCCCTGTGGGGGGTCCCAGTGTTTCAGTAGGGCCCTGAGCTCTGTTTGTCCCTGTGGGGGTCCCAGTGTTTCAGTAGGGCCCTGAGCTCTGTTTGTCCCTGTGGGGGTCCCAGTGTTTCAGTAGGGCCCTGAGCTCTGTTTGTCCCTGGGTTTCAGTAGGCCCTGAGCTCTGTTTGTCCCTGTGGGGGTCCCAGTGTTTCAGTAGGGCCCTGAGCTCTCTGGAGAGGAGAGTGTGTCGGCCTGTAACCTTCAGCTGTGTGTCTGGTCCTCTACCTGCCTGCTGCCTGGCCTGCCTCAGTGGAACAATAGAGTAGGGCTGGCCTGCCTCAGTGGAACAATAGAGCAGGGTAGGGCTGGCCTTCCTCAGTGGAACTGTAGAGTAGGGCTGGCCTGCCTCAGTGGAACAATAGAGTAGGGTAGGGCTGGCCTGCCTCAGTGGAACAATAGAGTAGGGTAGGCCTGGCCTGCCTCAGTGGAACAATAGAGTAGGGTAGGCCTGGCCTGCCTCAGTGGAACAATAGAGTAGGCCTGGCCTGCCTCAGTGGAACAATAGAGTAGGGTAGGCCTGGCCTGCCTCAGTGGAACAATAGAGCAGGGTAGGGCTGGCCTGCCTCAGTGGAACAATAGAGCAGGGTAGGGCTGGCCAGGCATGCGGCCCTGCAGTGTGCTGACGGCTGTGTTTAGCTTTAAACCCATTGTGTCTATAACCTACTAAACATAGCCAATATGCAGGGATAATGTATTGAGTCTATAGCCTACTGAGCATAGCCAATATGCAGTGATAATGTATTGGGTCTATAGCCTACTGATCATAGCCAATATGCAGTGATAATGTATTGGGTCTATAGCCTACTGAGCATAGCCAATATGCAGGGATAATGTATTGGGCCTACTGAGCATAGCCAATATGCAGGGATAATGTATTGGGCCTATAGCCTACTGAGTATAGCCAATATGCAGTGGTAATGTATTGGGCCTATAGCCTACTGAGCATAGCCAATATGCAGTGATAATGTATTGGGAGTGCTGAGCATAACCAATATGCAGGGATAATGTATTGGGTCTATAGCCTACTGAGCATAGCCAATATGCAGGGATAATGTATTGGGCCTGCTGAGCATAGCCAATGTGCAGGGATAATGTATTGGGCCTATAGCCTACTGAGCATAGCCAATATGCAGTGATAATGTATTGGGAGTGCTGAGCATAACCAAAATGCAGGGATAATGTATTGGGCCTATAGCCTACCGAGCATAGCCAATATGCAGGGATAATCGAGACAAAGATGAACGGACTGAAGCACAGAGAGATCATTGATGAAAACCTGCTCCAGAGCGCTCCGTTACCTCCGACATGGATGAAGGTTCACCTTCCAACAAGGAAAACGACCCTGAGCAGATGGCGGTCGGTGCAGATACATTTTCTTGGTAGCTGAAGAAATGATTGGATTTCCTGACCCAAATATGACCATTTGATCATTTCTAAGGTTATAAAACCCCGTATGAATACGGGTTAGTTTGTTTTACTATAGTAATATATTACTTTCTGCAAGTTATTCACCTCTAAAAAAACAATTCAGTTCCAGCGACAACACTAGATCCGCTAGCTAGCATAAAAACTAGCTTGTCTAATGTTACATAGAAACTTCCAGAACCAAAAGAAATGGAGAAATCATCAGATGGACAATTAATAGCAAAAGTTGGTTTTGGGTACTCTTCTTCAGAATGTAACTGGGGAGGAGGGGGGGAATACTGCTATGGGGGATGGAGATTTAATGAGTACGTGACATCAATGGTCACAACTTGCACCCCTCCAGTCCCCAGCTCAGGCCGTTTACCTTACGGTCCCAGTACTCTGGTCAAGCCCCAAGGGGAAAAGATGAGGCCAAGAGGGTATGTCACTTCTTGAGATGCAAAACAATATTGTGATGCTTTTTGACAGCAACGATAGATGAAAGGGAACATGACTTGGAGGGATATGGTTAGGGAGAATACGATGAAAATTTAGGCCATGAAAAAAAAAAATATCTGACTATCTTTGGAGAAGTGAAACTCCTCAAAAGTGGAAGTTATCTGGCAGGAAAATGAGAAGAGGACGAAACTCGAGCAAAAGGTGAACGAGGAGGAGAGATCCCAGCGCAGGTGGAACCTGAGGCTCCATTCCAGAGCAGGCTGGTGAGGACATCAAATGCAGCGTTGTTGACATCTGTGGAGCTGTCATTCCAGAGTTGTTGACATCTGTGGAGCTGTCATTCCAGAGTTGTTGACATCTGTGGAGCTGTCATTCCAGAGTTGTTGACATCTGTGGAGCTGTCATTCCAGAGTTGTTGACATCTGTGGAGCTGTCATTCCAGAGTTGTTGACATCTGTGGAGCTGTCATTCCAGAGTTGTTGACATCTGTGGAGCTGTCATTCCAGAGTTGTTGACATCTGTGGAGCTGTCATTCCAGAGTTGTTGACATCTGTGGAGCTGTCATTCCAGAGTTGTTGACATTCTGTGGAGCTGTCATTCCAGAGTTGTTGACATCTGTGGAGCTGTCATTCCAGAGTTGTTGACATTCTGTGGAGCTGTCATTCCAGAGTTGTTGACATCTGTGGAGCTGTCATTCCAGAGTTGTTGACATTCCAGAGTTGTTGACATTCCAGAGTTGTTGACATTACAGAGTTGTTGACATCTGTGGAGCTGTCATTCCAGAATCAAAATCCAAACTCCAGGAAAATGTAGACATCGTTCATCGTTTGGGATCAAGACGAGACCAAGGGAAAACCATCATCCGGTTCACCAACAGATCTACACGTGATCTTCTCTGGAGGCCAGCGAAGAACAGATCTACACGTGATTTTCTCTGGAGGCGAGCGAAGAACAGATCTACACGTGATCTTCTCTGGAGGCGAGCGAAGAACAGATCTACACGTGATCTTCTCTGGAGGCGAGCGAAGAATTGTGAGTTTCTCATCAAGCAAACATTGAGGTTCACGGAGGATCTGACCTCAGCGGATAAAGAGAGAAACTGTGGCTGCTGGTGGCTGCAGCCTGAACGGCAGGAAAAGGGGCATTTTTTATCGGTGCAAGAACTGTCATCGATGGGAAATGCGGACAAATCAGAACATTTGAGAGAGAGCCGAACTCGGACAGAACTGGAAAGCCAAAAAACTGCAGTTGAAAAGCAGCCTTTTATTATAAAAAATGTAGACCAACGCTTGAATGAGAAAAGGCTGACCTGAGAACTGGCTAAACTAAACACTAACTATGGGTGACTAACTAACTGCTTATTGTAAGGTCTACACAATGCCTCCCCCTTGTGGGAGTAAGAATTATTTTTTGTGAACTTTTTATTTAACTTGGAAAGTCAGTTTAAGAACAAATTCTTATTTACAAAGACGGCTTCCCCCGGACGACGCTGGACCAGTTGTACGCCGCCCTGTGGGACGCCCAACCGCGGCCGGATGCTATGCAGCCCGGAGGAATGCTTCAGTAACTTTATGACCAGTATTTGTTGGTTTTATTTTGTTGGAGGTTGTTAATAAGTGGGTGAAATCCTTTAGAGTTACACATCCTTAGGAAAAGCTGATATTAGCATAACAAGGTTGTTGGTTGAAGTTTGTCTTAATCTCTTTGTTCAATTAATGTCAGGCTATTTTCCTGTATTGCAAACGATTTAATGCAGACTTTTACTTTCTACAAGAGACTCATGCTTGTTCTTCCGATCTAGCTTTTTGGAAAAATCAATGGGGTAACGATATCTGGTTATCATATGGCAACAACCACTCTGCAGGTGTAGCAGTTTTAAGAGGTGTATTTAAAGGGAAGGTCATCAGTAGTAAGACTCCCCACTCTGCAGGTGTAGGAGTTTTAAGAGGTGCATTTAAAGGGGATTAAAGGGGAGGTCATCAGTAGTAAGACTCCCCACTCTGCAGGTATAGCAGTTTTAAAAGGTGCATTTAAAGGGAAGGTCATCAGTAGTTAGAATCACCACTCTGGATGTTGGTTAATTTTAACAGTGAAATGTTTTTATTAGGGAATATTTATGCATCCAACAACAAACAAAACAGCAGAATTTTATTTCAAGAAGAGATGAATAGAGTTAAAGGTGTATTTCATCAAAAATGATCTCAGGTGGAGATTTTAATTCTGTTTCTAATGTGCTGATTGACAGATATCCACCGCCTCCTAACAGATCCAGCATAGTTAATCCTGAGTTTTTATCATCTATTTCTTGGGATTAATCAATATTTGGAGATCTACATATCCTGATAAAAAGGACTTCACTTGGTGTAACAAGGACATGTCCAGACTGCCAGGAGTTGACTTCTAATTCATTAGATAACACTGTAGTCAAGGTATCCATTGAACCATCCAATTCTTACCGATCATAAAGTTATATTCTTGTCTTTAAATATGAATGGATCTGAAGTTCATAAACAGAGTTATTGGAAACTCAATAGTAGACTGTTGGAAGATGATCATTTCAAGATGGATGCCAAACATATTATACAAGACAATTGGAGGGAAGCCCAACTATTTAAGTCTTATGGAAAATATGGTGAATGAATGAAGTGTGAGATGAGACAAACACAGCCACGAAGAGAGGTAAAGAAATGGCTGAACTTTAAAAGATTGAGGGAAGATGAACTTGTTAAGGAAAAACGTTCTCTAATCTCTATGGAGGACCTTGATGAAGAAGGAAAGGCTCAGTTATTCTCTTTACAACTAGAAATGGACCCAATGTATGAAGAGAGAGCAGAAGGAGATGGTTGGAGGAAGGTGGGGGAAAAAACACAACCGTTACAATTTTAGAGAAGTTCAGAATTTCCATCTATTCATTAATATAGATGACAAAGAAAATGAAAACACCAAAGATATTTCAAAACTTGTTTCAGAATTCTATGGTAACCTTTATCCCAGTAATGCCTGTCCTACTAGTGACATATCTGCCTGTCCTGACTCTGTCAAAGACTATGCAAAATTCATAGACTTCCAAAAGTCTAGTGATTTTAAGTGAAAAGAGAACAAATCTCCGGGGAATGATGGCATTATCAGTGAATTCTATAAATATTTTCAGAAGGATATTGTTGAATTTAATGTTTTTAAAGAGGCAGTTGATTTATGGGTCCTGCCTGTTTCAATGACAACAAGGCCTCATTTCTGTAATACCCAAACCAAACAAAGATCCTGTGATGTCAGACAATTGGAGACCAAATCACATTAATGAACAATGATGGAAAGCTGCTTGTATCCGTCTTTGCAGAAAGACTTTAAAAAAAAGGTCTTGACCAAATCATTGATGAAACCCAGTCTGGTTTTATGAAGGGCAGACACATATGTCATAATATTAGACTAGTATTGGACTTGATAGACGACAATGAGAACATTGTGGAAGATGGCTTTGTTTTATTTGTGGACTTTTAAAAGACTTTTGATACAGTTAAACATTTTATTTTTTAGACTCTTTCGAGTTTTGTTTTGGTCAATATAATTAAGACACTTTACAATTATAGTAACAGCTCTGTTTAAATTATCCCACGGAACTTCAGAGATTCAACACTGGATGCGGAATTAAACAAAGGTGTCCAATTTCTCCTTATTTTTATTGGTCACAAGTTACGGCACTTCCTATCAATAAGGATAGTTTTAGGGGTGTTATGACACTTCATATCAATAAGGATAGTTTTAGGGGTGTTATGACACTTCATATCACTGAGGACAGTTTTAGGGATGTTATGACACTTTATATCAATGAGGATAGTTTTAGGGGTGTTATGACACTTCATATCAATGACGATAGTTTTAGGGGTGTTATGACACTTCATATCAATAAGGACAGTTCTAGGGATGTTATGACACTTCATATCAATAAGGACAGTTCTAGGGATGTTATGACACTTCATATCAATAAGGACAGTTTTAGGGGTGTTATGACACTTCATATCAATAAGGACAGTTTTAGGGGTGTTATGACACTTCATATCAATAAGGATAGTTTTAGGGGTGTTATGACACTTCATATCAATGAGGGCAGTTTTAGGGGAGTTATGACACTTCATATCAATAAGGATAGTTTTAGGGGTGTTATGCCACTTCATATCAATAAGGATAGTTTTAGGGGTGTTATGACACTTCATATCAATGAGGGCAGTTTTAGGGGAGTTATGACACTTCATATCAATAAGGATAGTTTTAGGGGTGTTATGACACTTCATATCAATAAGGACTGTTTTAGGAGTGTTATGACACCTCATATCAATGAGGACTGTTTTAGGGGTGTTATGACACTTCATATCAATAAGGATAGTTTTAGGGGTATTCAGATACCAGATAAAGAGAGAACATGTTCATAATTGGCTGACGCCATTTTTTTGTTGAAAGATCATAATGAAGTCAGGAAAGCTATTGAGTGTATTAATGTCTTCTCACATGTATCGGGTTTCTCTCTGAATATTAGGACATGTGAATGATTTGTGTTGATGAGATGGCGCCCCACGGCTCAGGCTGGTTGGTGTCTGGCACGACAACTTGCTGCCTCTGACTCGCTGAACATTTCTCAAGTATTGGACAACGTTTCCTGTAATGTCGACTACCAACAAACAGCTCTGTAGTGAGACTGTTCTGTATTACTGTCCTGTTACACCGTGCAGTTGAACCTGCTGCTGGTCAGAGGGGATTTGGGAACGTCAGTCAGTCCAGAGTCCAGCCTGTGGAGAGGGACTGAGAGGAGAACACACACATGTTGGAGTAGCCAGCTCTGGGAGGGAGGGGGCCAATGGTTCCAGCTGGGCTGGGTGGGGCTGTGAGTCAAGAGTAGAGGGACTGACTGAGAGGAGAACATACACATGTTGGAGCAGACTGCTCTGGGAGGGAGGGGGCCAATGGTTCCAGCTGGGCTGGGTGGGGCTGTGAGTCAAGAGTAGAGGGCTGGAGCAGGAGAGCGACTGACTCCACTATGGGCCAAACCCCCACACTCAACGCTCCGTGTCTCCCTATGGACCAAACCCCCACACTCAACCCTCCGTGTCTCCCTATGGACCAAACCCCCCACACTCAACCCTCCGTGTCTCCCTATGGACCAAACCCCCCACTCTCAACCCTCCCTGTCTCCCTATGGACCAAACCCACACACTCAATCCTCCCTGTCTCCCTATGGACCAAACCCCCCACACTCAACCCTCCCTGGCTCCATATGGACCAAACCCCCCCACACTCAACCCTCCCTGTCTCCCTATGGACCAAACCCCCACACTCAACCCTCCCTGTCTCCATATGGACCAAACCCCCACACTCAACCCTCCCTGTCTCCCTATGGACCAAACCCCCCACACTCAACCCTCCCTGTCTCCCTATGGACCAACCCCCCCACACTCAACCCTCCCTATGGACCAAACCCCCCACACTCAACCCTCCCTGTTTCACACAAGCTTCATAATGTTATTAACATGAGACAGTTCTGTCAGGCCTTTTTAAACACACATTTCCCCCCCTAAACCTGCTGACTGAGTAAGAATGGACTTTGGCTGGAGCTGTGGCTGCTGTCTCTCTGCCATTGACCTGCTGGAGAGACGAGGCCTCACTCAGTGGTGTGAGAGGGCAGATGGTCCTTCCATTAGCCTACTGTTTCTAAATCCATCACATTGACATTTACATTTTGACATTTTGTTGTTGTTGTCATTTAGCAGATGCTCTTATCCAGAGCGACGTACAGAAGCAATTAGGGTGAAGTGCCTTGCTCAAGGGCACATCAATATATATTTTTTCACCTAGTCTGCTCGTGGATTTGAACCAGCAACCTTTTGGTTACTGGCCCAACGCTCTTATCCGCTAAGCTACCTACCGCCCTATATTATTACATCATCAGCGTGATGCTGCAGGCTGGCCCGGCTCCTATATATTACATCGTCAGCGTGATGCTGCAGGCTGGCCTGGCTCCTATATATTACATCATCGGGCGTGATGCTGCAGGCTGGCCTTGGCTCCTATATATTACATCGTCAGCGTGATGCTGCAGGCTGGCCTGGCTCCTATATATTACATCATCGGGCGTGATGCTGCAGGCTGGCCTGGCTCCTATATATTACATCATCGGGCGTGATGCTGCAGGCTGGCCTTGGCTCCTATATATTACATCGTCAGCGTGATGCTGCAGGCAGGTCCTCTGTCTCTATAGCCGTTGGTCTCTGTAGTTCCTCCAGTCTCTTTCCTCTGTCTTTATAGCCGTTGGTCTCTATAGTTCCCCAGTCTCTCTCCTCTGTCTCTATAGTTCCCCCAGTCTCTCTCCTCTGTCTCTATAGTTCCTCCAGTCTCTCTCCTCTGTCTCTATAGTTCCCCCAGTCTCTCTCCTCTGTCTCTATAGTTCCTCCAGTCTCTCTCCTCTGTCTCTATAGTTCCTCCAGTCTCTCTCCTCTGTCTCTATAGTTCCTCCAGTCTCTCTCCTCTGTCTCTATAGTTCCTCCAGTCTCTCTAGTTCCTCCAGTCTCTCTCCTCTGTCTCTATAGTTCCTCCAGTCTCTCTCCTCTGTCTCTATAGTTCCTCCAGTCTCTCTCCTCTGTCTCTATAGTTCCTTCAGTCTCTCTCCTCTGTCTCTATAGTTCCTCCAGTCTCTCTCCTCTGTCTCTATAGTTCCTCCAGTCTCTCTCCTCTGTCTCTATAGTTCCTCCAGTCTCTCTCCTCTGTCTCTATAGTTCCTCCAGTCTCTATCCTCTGTCTCTATAGTTCCTCCAGTCTCTATCCTCTGTCTCTATAGTTCCTCCAGTCGCTCTCCTCTGTCTCTATAGTTCCTCCAGTCGCTCTCCTCTGTCTCTATAGGTCCCCCAGTCTCTCTCCTCTGTCTCTATAGTTCCTCCAGTCTCTCTCCTCTGTCTCTATAGTTCCCCCAGTCTCTCTCCTCTGTCTCTATAGTTCCTCCA
Organism: Oncorhynchus clarkii lewisi; assembly: GCF_045791955.1. Taxonomy (NCBI): domain Eukaryota; kingdom Metazoa; phylum Chordata; class Actinopteri; order Salmoniformes; family Salmonidae; genus Oncorhynchus; species Oncorhynchus clarkii. The sequence continues at coordinate 2,911,820 of NC_092149.1, read as the reverse complement.
GTCCCTCTCCTCTGTCTCTGTAGTTCCTCCAGTCCCTCTCCTCTCTCTTTATAGCCGTTGGTCTGGCGCTTGGTCGTACGCCGTTCAGTCCTCCTTGCTTGGCTGTTTTCAGACTGCTGCTGTTAAGTTGTTGGCAGCCACATTTCCTTTGGAACTTTCCCTTCCCTCAGCAGAGCAGTTAGAGCTACTCAGACATTCATCTGGCTCTTAGTGTTGAATCCTACTGCTGTTTGTTACAGTCCACACAGTCAGTCTGGCTCTTAGTGTTGAATCCTACTGCTGTTTGTTACAGTCCACACAGTCAGTCTGGCTCTTAGTGTTGAATCCTACTGCTGTTTGTTACAGTCCACACAGTCAGTCTGGCTCTTAGTGTTGAATCCTACTGCTGTTTGTTACAGTCCACACAGTCAGTCTGGCTCTTAGTGTTGAATCCTACTGCTGTTTGTTACAGTCCACACAGTCAGTCTGGCTCTTAGTGTTGAATCCTCCTGCTGTTTGTTACAGTCCACACAGTCAGTCTGGCTCTTAGTGTTGAATCCTCCTGCTGTTTGTTACAGTCCACACAGTCAGTCTGGCTCTTAGTGTTGAATCCTCCTGCTGTTTGTTACAGTCCACACAGTCAGTCTGGCTCTTAGTGTTGAATCCTACTGCTGTTTGTTACAGTCCACACAGTCAGTCTGGCTCTTAGTGTTGAATCCTCCTGCTGTTTGTTACAGTCCACACAGTCAGTCTGGCTCTTAGTGTTGAATCCTACTGTTTTTTTTACAGTCCACACAGTCAGTCTGGCTCTTAGTGTTGAATCCTACTGCTGTTTGTTACAGTCCACACAGTCAGTCTGGCTCTTAGTGTTGAATCCTACTGCTGTTTGTTACAGTCCACACAGTCAGTCTGGCTCTTAGTGTTGAATCCTACTGTTTTTTTTACAGTCCACACAGTCAGTCTGGCTCTTAGTGTTGAATCCTACTGCTGTTTGTTACAGTCCACACAGTCAGTCTGGCTCTTAGTGTTGAATCCTACTGCTGTTTGTTACAGTCCACACAGTCAGTCTGGCTCTTAGTGTTGAATCCTACTGTTTTTTTTACAGTCCACACAGTCAGTCTGGCTCTTAGTGTTGAATCCTACTGCTGTTTGTTACAGTCCACACAGTCAGTCTGGCTCTTAGTGTTGAATCCTACTGCTGTTTGTTACAGTCCACACAGTCAGTCTGGCTCTTAGTGTTGAATTCTACTGCTGTTTGTTACAGTCCACACAGTCAGTCTGGCTCTTAGTGTTGAATCCTACTGCTGTTTGTTACAGTCCACACAGTCAGTCTGGCTCTTAGTGTTGAATCCTACTGCTGTTTGTTACAGTCCACGCAGTCAGTCTGGCTCTTAGTGTTGAATCCTACTGCTGTTTGTTACAGTCCACACAGTCAGTCTGGCTCTTAGTGTTGAATCCTACTGCTGTTTGTTACAGTCCACACAGTCAGTCTGGCTCTTAGTGTTGAATCCTCCTGCTGTTTGTTACAGTCCACACAGTCAGTCTGGCTCTTAGTGTTGAATCCTCCTGCTGTTTGTTACAGTCCACACAGTCAGTCTGGCTCTTAGTGTTGAATCCTCCTGCTGTTTGTTACAGTCCACACAGTCAGTCTGGCTCTTAGTGTTGAATCCTACTGCTGTTTGTTACAGTCCACACAGTCAGTCTGGCTCTTAGTGTTGAATCCTCCTGCTGTTTGTTACAGTCCACACAGTCAGTCTGGCTCTTAGTGTTGAATCCTCCTGCTGTTTGTTACAGTCCACACAGTCAGTCTGGCTCTTAGTGTTGAATCCTACTGCTGTTTGTTACAGTCCACACAGTCAGTCTGGCTCTTAGTGTTGAATCCTACAGTTTTTTTTACAGTCCACACAGTCAGTCTGGCTCTTAGTGTTGAATCCTACTGCTGTTTGTTAGTCCACACAGTCAATCTGGCTCTTAGTGTTGAATCCTACTGCTGTTTGTTACAGTCCACACAGTCAGTCTGGCTCTTAGTGTTGAATCCTACTGTTTTTTTTACAGTCCACACAGTCAGTCTGGCTCTTAGTGTTGAATCCTACTGTTTTTTTACAGTCCACACAGTCAGTCTGGCTCTTAGTGTTGAATCCTACTGCTGTTTTTACAGTCCACACAGTCAGTCTGGCTCTTAGTGTTGAATCCTACTGCTGTTTGTTACAGTCCACACAGTCAGTCTGGCTCTTAGTGTTGAATCCTACTGCTGTTTGTTACAGTCCACACAGTCAGTCTGGCTCTTAGTGTTGAATCCTACTGCTGTTTTTACAGTCCACACAGTCAGTCTGGCTCTTAGTGTTGAATCCTACTGTTTTTATTTACAGTCCACACAGTCAGTCTGGCTCTTAGTGTTGAATCCTACTGTTTTTTTACAGTCCACACAGTCAGTCTGGCTCTTAGTGTTGAATCCTACTGCTGTTTGTTACAGTCCACACAGTCAGTCTGGCTCTTAGTGTTGAATCCTACTGCTGTTTGTTACAGTCCACACAGTCAGTCTGGCTCTTAGTGTTGAATCCTACTGCTGTTTTTACAGTCCACACAGTCAGTCTGGCTCTTAGTGTTGAATCCTACTGCTGTTTGTTACAGTCCACACAGTCAGTCTGGCTCTTAGTGTTGAATCCTACTGTTTTTTTACAGTCCACACAGTCAGTCTGGCTCTTAGTGTTGAATCCTACTGCTGTTTTTTTACAGTCCACACAGTCAGTCTGGCTCTTAGTGTTGAATCCTACTGCTGTTTGTTACAGTCCACACAGTCAGTCTGGCTCTCAGTGTTGAATCCTACTGCTGTTTGTTACAGTCCACACAGTCAGTCTGGCTCTCAGTGTTGAATCCTACTGCTGTTTGTTACAGTCCACACAGTCAGTCTGGCTCTCAGTGTTGAATCCTACTGTTTTTTTTACAGTCCACACAGTCAGTCTGGCTCTCAGTGTTGAATCCTACTGTTTTTTTTACAGTCCACACAGTCAGTCTGGCTCTTAGTGTTGAATCCTACTGCTGTTTGTTACAGTCCACACAGTCAGTCTGGCTCTTTATGAAGGGCAGACACATATGTCATAATATTAGACCAGTATTGGACTTGATAGACGACAATGAGAACATTGTGGAAGATGGCTTTGTTTTATTTGTGGCCTTTTAAAATACTTTTTATACAGTTAAACATTTTATTTTTTAGACTATTTCGAGTTTTGTTTTGGTCAATATAATTAAGACACTTTACAATTTATAGTAACAGCTCTGTTTAAATTATCCCACGGAACTTCAGAGATTCAACATTGGATGCGGAATTAAACAAAGGTGTCCAATTTCTCCTTATTTTTGTTGGTCACAAGTTACGGCACTTCCTATCAATAAGGATAGTTTTAGGGGTGTTATGACACTTCATATCAATAAGGATAGTTTTAGGGGTGTTACGACACTTCATATCAATGAGGACAGTTTTAGGGATGTTATGACACTTTATATCAATGAGGATAGTTTTAGGGGTGTTATGACACTTCATATCAATGAGGATAGTTTTAGGGGTGTTATGACACTTCATATCAATAAGGACAGTTCTAGGGGTGTTATGACACTTCATATCAATAAGGACAGTTCTAGGGGTGTTATGACACTTCATATCAATAAGGATAGTTTTAGGGGTGTTATGACACTTCATATCAATGAGGATCAATAAGGATAGTTTTAGGGATGTTATGACACTTCATATCAATAAGGATAGTTTTAGGGGTGTTATGACACTTCATATCAATAAGGATAGTTTTAGGGGTGTTATGACACTTCATATCAATAAGGATAGTTTTAGGGGTGTTATAACACTTCATATCAATAAGGATAGTTTTAGGGGTGTTATGACACTTCATATCAATAAGGATAGTTTTAGGGGTGTTATGACACTTCATATCAATAAGGATAGTTTTAGGGGTGTTATGACACTTCATATCAATAAGGATAGTTTTAGGGGTGTTATGACACTTCATATCAATAAGGATAGTTTTAGGGGTGTTATGACACTTCATATCAATAAGGATAGTTTTAGGGGTGTTATGACACTTCATATCAATAAGGATAGTTTTAGGGGTGTTATAACACTTCATATCAATAAGGATAGTTTTAGGGGTGTTATGACACTTCATATCAATAAGGATAGTTTTAGGGGTGTTATGACACTTCATATCAATAAGGATAGTTTTAGGGGTGTTATGACACTTCATATCAATGAGGATCAATAAGGATAGTTTTAGGGGTGTTATGACACCTCATATCGATAAGGATAGGTTTAGGGATGTTATGACACTTCATTTCAATAAGGATAGTTTTAGGGGTGTTATGACACTTCCAGCCTGTGGAGAGGGACTGAGAGGTGAACACACACATGTTGGAGTAGCCAGCTCTGGAAGGGAGGGGGCCAATGGTTCCAGCTGGGCTGGGTGGGGCTGTGAGTCAAGAGTAGAGGGACTGACTGAGAGGAGAACATACACATGTTGGAGCAGACCGCTCTGGGAGGGAGGGGGCCAATGGTTCCAGCTGAACTTTAGCCCTGCTGGGCTGGGTGGGGCTGTGAGTCAAGAGTAGAGGGACTGACTGAGAGGAGAACATACACATGCTGGAGCAGACCGCTCTGGGAGGGAGGGGGCCAATGGTTCCAGCTGGGCTGGGTGGGGCTGTGAGTCAAGAGTAGAGGGCTGGAGCAGGAGAGCGACTGACTCCACTATGGGCCAAACCCCCACACTCAACGCTCCGTGTCTCCCTATGGACCAAACCCCCACACTCAACCCTCCGTGTCTCCCTATGGACCAAACCCCCCACACTCAACCCTCCCTGTCTCCCTATGGACCAAACCCCCCACTCTCAACCCTCCCTGTCTCCCTATGGACCAAACCCACACACTCAATCCTCCCTGTCTCCCTATGGACCAAACCCCCCACACTCAACCCTCCCTGGCTCCATATGGACCAAACCCCCACACTCAACCCTCCCTGTCTCCCTATGGACCAAACCCCCACACTCAACCCTCCCTGTCTCCCTATGGACCAAACCCCCCACACTCAACCCTCCCTGTCTCCCTATGGACCAACCCCCCCCACACTCAACCCTCCCTATGGACCAAACCCCCCACACTCAACCCTCCCTGTCTCACACAAGCTTCATAATGTTATTAACATGAGACAGTTCTGTCAGGCCTTTTTAAACACACATTTCCCCCCCTAAACCTGCTGACTGAGTAAGAATGGACTTTGGCTGGAGCTGTGGCTGCTGTCTCTCTGCCATTGACCTGCTGGAGAGACGAGGCCTCACTCAGTGGTGTGAGAGGGCAGATGGTCCTTCCATTAGCCTACTGTTTCTAAATCCATCACATTGACATTTACATTTTGACATTTTGTTGTTGTTGTCATTTAGCAGATGCTCTTATCCAGAGCGACGTACAGAAGCAATTAGGGTGAAGTGCCTTGCTCAAGGGCACATCAATATATTTTTTTTCACCTAGTCTGCTCGTGGATTTGAACCAGCAACCTTTTGGTTACTGGCCCAACGCTCTTATCCGCTAAGCTACCTACCGCCCTATATTATTACATCATCAGCGTGATGCTGCAGGCTGGCCCGGCTCCTATATTATTACATTGTCAACGTGATGCTGCAGGCTGGCCCGGCTCCTATATTATTACATTGTCAACGTGATGCTGCAGGCTGGCCTGGCTCCTATATATATTACATCGTCAACATGATGCTGCAGGCTGGCCTGGCTCCTATATATTACATTGTCAACGTGATGCTGCAGGCTGGCCTGGCTCCTATATATTACATCGTCAGCGTGATGCTGCAGGCTGGCCTGGCTCCTATATATTACATCATCGGGCGTGATGCTGCAGGCTGGCCTTGGCTCCTATATATTACATCGTCAGCGTGATGCTGCAGGCAGTCTCCTCTGTCTCTATAGCCGTTGGTCTCTGTAGTTCCTCCAGTCTCTTTCCTCTGTCTTTATAGCCGTTGGTCTCTATAGTTCCCCAGTCTCTCTCCTCTGTCTCTATAGTTCCCCCAGTCTCTCTCCTCTGTCTCTATAGTTCCTCCTGTCTCTCTCCTCTCTCTATAGTTCCCCCAGTCTCTCTCCTCTGTCTCTGTAGTTCCCCCAGTCTCTCTCCTCTGTCTCTATAGTTCCTCCAGTCTCTCTCCTCTGTCTCTATAGTTCCCCCAGTCTCTCTCCTCTGTCTCTATAGTTCCTCCAGTCTCTCTCCTCTGTCTCTATAGTTCCTCCAGTCTCTCTCCTCTGTCTCTATAGTTCCTCCAGTCTCTCTACTCTGTCTCTATAGTTCTTCCAGTCTCTCTCATCTGTCTCTATAGTTCCTCCAGTCTCTCTCATCTGTCTCTATAGTTCCTCCAGTCTCTCTCCTCTGTCTCTATAGTTCCTCCAGTCTCTCTCCTCTGTCTCTATAGTTCCTCCAGTCTCTCTCCTCTGTCTCTATAGTTCCTCCAGTCTCTCTCCTCTGTTTCTATAGGTCCTCCAGTCTCTCTCCTCTGTCTCTATAGGTCCCCCAGTCTCTCTCCTCTGTCTCTATAGTTCCTCCAGTCTCTCTCCTCTGTCTCTATAGTTCCCCCAGTCTCTCTCCTCTGTCTCTATAGTTCCCCCAGTCTCTCTCCTCTGTCTCTATAGTTCCTCCTGTCTCTCTCCTCTCTCTATAGTTCCCCCAGTCTCTCTCCTCTGTCTCTGTAGTTCCCCCAGTCTCTCTCCTCTGTCTCTATAGTTCCTCCAGTCTCTCTCCTCTGTCTCTATAGTTCCCCCAGTCTCTCTCCTCTGTCTCTATAGTTCCTCCAGTCTCTCTCCTCTGTCTCTATAGTTCCTCCAGTCTCTCTCCTCTGTCTCTATAGTTCCTCCAGTCTCTCTCCTCTCTCTTTATAGCCGTTGGTCTGGCGCTTGGTCGTACGCCGTTCAGTCCTCCTTGCTTGGCTGTTTTCAGACTGCTGCTGTTAAGTTGTTGGCAGCCACATTTCCTTTGGAACGTTCCCTTCCCTCAGCAGAGCAGTTAGAGCTACTCAGACATTCATCTGGCTCTTAGTGTTGAATCCTACTGCTGTTTGTTACAGTCCACACAGTCAGTCTGGCTCTTAGTGTTGAATCCTACTGCTGTTTGTTACAGTCCACACAGTCAGTCTGGCTCTTAGTGTTGAATCCTACTGCTGTTTGTTACAGTCCACACAGTCAGTCTGGCTCTTAGTGTTGAATCCTACTGCTGTTTGTTACAGTCCACACAGTCAGTCTGGCTCTTAGTGTTGAATCCTACTGCTGTTTGTTACAGTCCACACAGTCAGTCTGGCTCTTAGTGTTGAATCCTACTGCTGTTTGTTACAGTCCACACAGTCAGTCTGGCTCTTAGTGTTGAATCCTACTGCTGTTTGTTACAGTCCACACAGTCAGTCTGGCTCTTAGTGTTGAATCCTACTGCTGTTTGTTACAGTCCACACAGTCAGTCTGGCTCTTAGTGTTGAATCCTACTGCTGTTTGTTACAGTCCACACAGTCAGTCTGGCTCTTAGTGTTGAATCCTACTGCTGTTTGTTACAGTCCACACAGTCAGTCTGGCTCTTAGTGTTGAATCCTACTGCTTTTTTTACAGTCCACACAGTCAGTCTGGCTCTTAGTGTTGAATCCTACTGCTGTTTGTTACAGTCCACACAGTCAGTCTGGCTCTTAGTGTTGAATCCTACTGCTGTTTGTTACAGTCCACGCAGTCAGTCTGGCTCTTAGTGTTGAATCCTCCTGCTGTTTGTTACAGTCCACACAGTCAGTCTGGCTCTTAGTGTTGAATCCTACTGCTGTTTGTTACAGTCCACACAGTCAGTCTGGCTCTTAGTGTTGAATCCTACTGCTGTTTGTTACAGTCCACACAGTCAGTCTGGCTCTTAGTGTTGAATCCTCCTGCTGTTTGTTACAGTCCACACAGTCAGTCTGGCTCTTAGTGTTGAATCCTACTGTGTTTTTACAGTCCACACAGTCAGTCTGGCTCTTAGTGTTGAATCCTACTGCTGTTTGTTACAGTCCACACAGTCAGTCTGGCTCTTAGTGTTGAATCCTACTGCTGTTTGTTACAGTCCACGCAGTCAGTCTGGCTCTTAGTGTTGAATCCTACTGCTGTTTGTTACAGTCCACGCAGTCAGTCTGGCTCTTAGTGTTGAATCCTACTGCTGTTTGTTACAGTCCACGCAGTCAGTCTGGCTCTTAGTGTTGAATCCTACTGCTGTTTGTTACAGTCCACACAGTCAGTCTGGCTCTTAGTGTTGAATCCTACTGCTGTTTGTTACAGTCCACACAGTCAGTCTGGCTCTTAGTGTTGAATCCTACTGCTGTTTGTTACAGTCCACACAGTCAGTCTGGCTCTTAGTGTTGAATCCTACTGCTGTTTGTTACAGTCCACACAGTCAGTCTGGCTCTTAGTGTTGAATCCTACTGCTGTTTGTTACAGTCCACACAGTCAGTCTGGCTCTTAGTGTTGAATCCTACTGTGTTTTTACAGTCCACACAGTCAGTCTGGCTCTTAGTGTTGAATCCTACTGCTGTTTGTTACAGTCCACACAGTCAGTCTGGCTCTTAGTGTTGAATCCTACTGTGTTTGTTACAGTCCACACAGTCAGTCTGGCTCTTAGTGTTGAATCCTACTGCTGTTTGTTACAGTCCACACAGTCAGTCTGGCTCTTAGTGTTGAATCCTCCTGCTGTTTGTTACAGTCCACACAGTCAGTCTGGCTCTTAGTGTTGAATCCTCCTGCTGTTTGTTACAGTCCACACAGTCAGTCTGGCTCTTAGTGTTGAATCCTACTGCTGTTTGTTACAGTCCACACAGTCAGTCTGGCTCTTAGTGTTGAATCCTACTGCTGTTTGTTACAGTCCACACAGTCAGTCTGGCTCTTAGTGTTGAATCCTACTGCTGTTTGTTACAGTCCACACAGTCAGTCTGGCTCTTAGTGTTGAATCCTACTGCTGTTTGTTACAGTCCACACAGTCAGTCTGGCTCTTAGTGTTGAATCCTACTGCTGTTTGTTACAGTCCACACAGTCAGTCTGGCTCTTAGTGTTGAATCCTACTGCTGTTTGTTACAGTCCACACAGTCAGTCTGGCTCTTAGTGTTGAATCCTACTGCTGTTTGTTACAGTCCACACAGTCAGTCTGGCTCTTAGTGTTGAATCCTACTGCTGTTTGTTACAGTCCACACAGTCAGTCTGGCTCTTAGTGTTGAATCCTACTGCTGTTTGTTACAGTCCACACAGTCAGTCTGGCTCTTAGTGTTGAATCCTACTGCTGTTTGTTACAGTCCACACAGTCAGTCTGGCTCTTAGTGTTGAATCCTACTGCTGTTTGTTACAGTCCACACAGTCAGTCTGGCTCTTAGTGTTGAATCCTACTGCTGTTTGTTACAGTCCACACAGTCAGTCTGGCTCTTAGTGTTGAATCCTACTGCTTTTTGTTACAGTCCACACAGTCAGTCTGGCTCTTAGTGTTGAATCCTACTGCTTTTTGTTACAGTCCACACAGTCAGTCTGGCTCTTAGTGTTGAATCCTACTGCTGTTTGTTACAGTCCACACAGTCAGTCTGGCTCTTAGTGTTGAATCCTACTGCTGTTTGTTACAGTCCACACAGTCAGTCTGGCTCTTAGTGTTGAATCCTACTGCTGTTTGTTACAGTCCACACAGTCAGTCTGGCTCTTAGTGTTGAATCCTCCTGCTGTTTGTTACAGTCCACACAGTCAGTCTGGCTCTTAGTGTTGAATCCTACTGCTGTTTGTTACAGTCCACACAGTCAGTCTGGCTCTTAGTGTTGAATCCTACTGCTGTTTGTTACAGTCCACACAGTCAGTCTGGCTCTTAGTGTTGAATCCTACTGCTGTTTGTTACAGTCCACACAGTCAGTCTGGCTCTTAGTGTTGAATCCTACTGCTGTTTGTTACAGTCCACACAGTCAGTCTGGCTCTTAGTGTTGAATCCTACTGCTGTTTGTTACAGTCCACACAGTCAGTCTGGCTCTTAGTGTTGAATCCTACTGCTGTTTGTTACAGTCCACACAGTCAGTCTGGCTCTTAGTGTTGAATCCTCCTGCTGTTTGTTACAGTCCACACAGTCAGTCTGGCTCTTAGTGTTGAATCCTCCTGCTGTTTGTTACAGTCCACACAGTCAGTCTGGCTCTTAGTGTTGAATCCTCCTGCTGTTTGTTACAGTCCACACAGTCAGTCTGGCTCTTAGTGTTGAATCCTCCTGCTGTTTGTTACAGTCCACACAGTCAGTCTGGCTCTTAGTGTTGAATCCTCCTGCTGTTTGTTACAGTCCACACAGTCAGTCTGGCTCTTAGTGTTGAATCCTCCTGCTGTTTGTTACAGTCCACACAGTCAGTCTGGCTCTTAGTGTTGAATCCTCCTGCTGTTTGTTACAGTCCACACAGTCAGTCTGGCTCTTAGTGTTGAATCCTACTGCTGTTTGTTACAGTCCACACAGTCAGTCTGGCTCTTAGTGTTGAATCCTACTGCTGTTTGTTACAGTCCACACAGTCAGTCTGGCTCTTAGTGTTGAATCCTACTGCTGTTTGTTACAGTCCACACAGTCAGTCTGGCTCTTAGTGTTGAATCCTCCTGCTGTTTGTTACAGTCCACACAGTCAGTCTGGCTCTTAGTGTTGAATCCTACTGCTGTTTGTTACAGTCCACACAGTCAGTCTGGCTCTTAGTGTTGAATCCTCCTGCTGTTTGTTACAGTCCACACAGTCAGTCTGGCTCTTAGTGTTGAATCCTACTGCTGTTTGTTACAGTCCACACAGTCAGTCTGGCTCTTAGTGTTGAATCCTCCTGCTGTTTGTTACAGTCCACACAGTCAGTCTGGCTCTTAGTGTTGAATCCTCCTGCTGTTTGTTACAGTCCACACAGTCAGTCTGGCTCTTAGTGTTGAATCCTACTGCTGTTTGTTACAGTCCACACAGTCAGTCTGGCTCTTAGTGTTGAATCCTACTGCTGTTTGTTACAGTCCACACAGTCAGTCTGGCTCTTAGTGTTGAATCCTACTGTGTTTTTACAGTCCACACAGTCAGTCTGGCTCTTAGTGTTGAATCCTACTGCTGTTTGTTACAGTCCACACAGTCAGTCTGGCTCTTAGTGTTGAATCCTCCTGCTGTTTGTTACAGTCCACGCAGTCAGTCTGGCTCTTAGTGTTGAATCCTACTGCTGTTTGTTACAGTCCACGCAGTCAGTCTGGCTCTTAGTGTTGAATCCTACTGCTGTTTGTTACAGTCCACGCAGTCAGTCTGGCTCTTAGTGTTGAATCCTACTGCTGTTTGTTACAGTCCACGCAGTCAGTCTGGCTCTTAGTGTTGAATCCTACTGCTGTTTGTTACAGTCCACACAGTCAGTCTGGCTCTTAGTGTTGAATCCTACTGCTGTTTGTTACAGTCCACACAGTCAGTCTGGCTCTTAGTGTTGAATCCTACTGCTGTTTGTTACAGTCCACACAGTCAGTCTGGCTCTTAGTGTTGAATCCTACTGCTGTTTGTTACAGTCCACACAGTCAGTCTGGCTCTTAGTGTTGAATCCTACTGTGTTTTTTACAGTCCACACAGTCAGTCTGGCTCTTAGTGTTGAATCCTACTGCTGTTTGTTACAGTCCACACAGTCAGTCTGGCTCTTAGTGTTGAATCCTACTGTGTTTTTACAGTCCACACAGTCAGTCTGGCTCTTAGTGTTGAATCCTACTGTGTTTGTTACAGTCCACACAGTCAGTCTGGCTCTTAGTGTTGAATCCTCCTGCTGTTTGTTACAGTCCACACAGTCAGTCTGGCTCTTAGTGTTGAATCCTCCTGCTGTTTGTTACAGTCCACACAGTCAGTCTGGCTCTTAGTGTTGAATCCTCCTGCTGTTTGTTACAGTCCACACAGTCAGTCTGGCTCTTAGTGTTGAATCCTCCTGCTGTTTGTTACAGTCCACACAGTCAGTCTGGCTCTTAGTGTTGAATCCTACTGCTGTTTGTTACAGTCCACACAGTCAGTCTGGCTCTTAGTGTTGAATCCTACTGCTGTTTGTTACAGTCCACACAGTCAGTCTGGCTCTTAGTGTTGAATCCTCCTGCTGTTTGTTACAGTCCACACAGTCAGTCTGGCTCTTAGTGTTGAATCCTACTGCTGTTTGTTACAGTCCACACAGTCAGTCTGGCTCTTAGTGTTGAATCCTCCTGCTGTTTGTTACAGTCCACACAGTCAGTCTGGCTCTTAGTGTTGAATCCTACTGCTGTTTGTTACAGTCCACACAGTCAGTCTGGCTCTTAGTGTTGAATCCTCCTGCTGTTTGTTACAGTCCACACAGTCAGTCTGGCTCTTAGTGTTGAATCCTACTGCTGTTTGTTACAGTCCACACAGTCAGTCTGGCTCTTAGTGTTGAATCCTACTGCTGTTTGTTACAGTCCACACAGTCAGTCTGGCTCTTAGTGTTGAATCCTACTGCTGTTTGTTACAGTCCACACAGTCAGTCTGGCTCTTAGTGTTGAATCCTCCTGCTGTTTGTTACAGTCCACACAGTCAGTCTGGCTCTTAGTGTTGAATCCTACTGTGTTTTTACAGTCCACACAGTCAGTCTGGCTCTTAGTGTTGAATCCTACTGCTGTTTGTTACAGTCCACACAGTCAGTCTGGCTCTTAGTGTTGAATCCTCCTGCTGTTTGTTAGTCCACACAGTCAGTCTCGCTCTTAGTGTTGAATCCTCCTGCTGTTTGTTACAGTCCACACAGTCAGTCTGGCTCTTAGTGTTGAATCCTACTGCTGTTTGTTACAGTCCACACAGTCAGTCTGGCTCTTAGTGTTGAATCCTACTGTTTTTTTACCAGCCCAAATATTTGTTCGCCCATAATTACAACAAAAAACAACACACTTTACAACAAAAAAAACAGAAATGTATTAGTAAGAAGTAATGTGGTATATTACTCAATTTAATTACTTTTTTTGTCTTTTAATAAAAATATCGGAGACAATGTTTAGCTGCCCAGAGGTAACGGGACCGCTCGAGGTTGAGGCCTGTCACTTGTGTGTGAGTGTGTGAGTGTGTGAGTGTGTGAGTGTGTGAGTGTGTGAGTGTGTGAGTGTGAGTGTGTGAGTGTGGGTGTGAGTGTGGGTGTGTGTGTGTGTGAGTGAGTGTGTGAGTGTGTGTGTGAGTGTGTGTGTGAGTGTGTGAGTGAGTGAGTGTGTGAGTGAGTGAGTGTGTGTGAGTGAGTGTGTGAGTGTGTGTGTGTGTGTGTGTGTGTGTGAGTGTGTGAGTGAGTGAGTGTGTGAGTGAGTGAGTGTGTGTGAGTGAGTGTGTGTGAGTGAGTGAGTGTGTGTGAGTGAGTGAGTGAGTGAGTGAGTGTGTGAGTGAGTGTGTGAGTGAGTGTGTGAGTGAGTGTGTGAGTGAGTGTGTGAGTGAGTGTGTGAGTGAGTGAGTGTGTGAGAGTGTGTGAGTGAGAGTGTGTGAGTGAGTGTGTGAGTGAGTGTGTGAGTGAGTGTGTGAGTGAGTGAGTGTGTGAGTGAGTGTGTGAGTGAGTGAGTGTGTGAGTGAGTGTGTGAGTGAGTGTGTGTGTGAGTGTGTGAGTGTGAGTGAGTGAGTGAGAGAGATTAGGGAACTGACTGAGGCGTCGCGTTCACTATCAGTTGAGGCAGCAGACTCAAACGAACGTGGAAAAAAACCGAGCTTGTGAACAAAACAATGTAAATAGCCAAGAAACACAAGGACAAAGTCTCACCTTGTAGACTTTCCAGTAAATTAGACCAACATTTAAGGCCTGTGTGTGTGTGCAGCGCCTCCAAAAATGAATCTATCATTGCGCACATCTCCCCTGTCAGGCTGTGAGGGGTGGGGATCTAGGATCTGTATTTCTATGTGCAATTAGCATCTATGAAACAAAACGGCAGAAACACTTTGAAAACAGACACAAAGTGATACAAAGATACAGCATTCTGACCTGACTCACGTGTGTTCATACATTACTTGTTGTCTGTTTTTATTCGTAGTGCCCTGCAAATTGACCCCACGTCAACGTGGCTGGTGAAACTGACAGTCTTAATGGCCAATAGCTAAACTGACCCGTATTTGACGGGTGTTAAATGTTATGACCTGCCTCTGATCAGGCCTGGAGACTTTCTGACAGGCTGTTGTCTTTCTGGCCAGGTGAGAACGACTGATCCGTTCTCATCGAAGCCACAAAGTTCAAGGCTCACCGTGGTACTGCAGGCTAGCTCAGTGCTGCCCCCCTCTCATTGAATAACTCCAGTTGAAGGCCGACCAGGGTACTGCGGACTAGCTCAGTGCTGCCCCCCTCTCATTGAATAACTCCAGTTGAAGGCCGACCAGGGTACTGCGGGCTAGCTCAGTGCTGCTCCCCTCTCATTGAATTACTCCAGTTGAAGGCTGACCAGGGTACTGCAGGCTAGCTCAGTGCTGCCCCCCTCTCATTGAATTACTCCAGTTGAAGGCCGACAAGGGTACTGCAGGCTAGCTCAGTGCTGCCCCCCTCTCATTGAAGCCACAAAGTTCAAGGCTGACCGTGGTACTGCAGGCTAGCTCAGTGCTGCCCCCCTCTCATTGAATAACTCCAGTTGAAGGTTGACCGTGGTACTGCAGGCTAGCTCAGTGCTGCCCCCCTCTCATTGAATAACTCCAGTTGAAGGCCGACCAGGGTACTGCAGGCTAGCTCAGTGCTGCCCCCCTCTCATTGAATTACTCTAGTTGAAGGTCGACCGTGGTACTGCAGGCTAGCTCAGTGCTGCCCCCCTCTCATTGAATAACTCCAGTTGAAGGCCGACCAGGGTACTGCAGGCTAGCTCAGTGCTGCCCCCCTCTCATTGAATAACTCCAGTTGAAGGTCGACCAGGGTACTGCAGGCTAGCTCAGTGCTGCCCCCCTCTCATTGAAGCCACAAAGTTCAAGGCTGACCGTGGTACTGCAGGCTAGCTCAGTGCTGCCCCCCTCTCATTGAATAACTCCAGTTGAAGGTCGACCGTGGTACTGCAGGCTAGCTCAGTGCTGCCCCCCTCTCATTGAATAACTCCAGTTGAAGGCCGACCAGGGTACTGCAGGCTAGCTCAGTGCTGCCCCCCTCTCATTGAATTACTCTAGTTGAAGGTTGACCGTGGTACTGCAGGCTAGCTCAGTGCTGCCCCCCCTCATTGAATAACTCCAGTTGAAGGCCGACCAGGGTACTGCAGGCTAGCTCAGTGCTGCCCCCCTCTCATTGAAGCCACAAAGTTCAGGGCTGACCGTGGTACTGCGGGCTAGCTCAGTGCTGCCCCCCTCTCATTGAATTACTCCAGTTGAAGGCCGACCAGGGTACTGCAGGCTAGCTCAGTGCTGCCCCCCTCTCATTGAATTACTCCAGTTGAAGGCCGACCAGGGTACTGCAGGCTAGCTCAGTGCTGCCCCCCTCTCATTGAAGCCACAAAGTTCAAGGCTGACCGTGGAACTGCAGGCTAGCTCAGTGCTGCCCCCCTCTCATTGAAGCCACAAAGTTCAGGGCTGACCGTGGTACTGCGGGCTAGCTCAGTGCTGCCCCCCTCTCATTGAATTACTCCAGTTGAAGGCCGACCAGGGTACTGCAGGCTAGCTCAGAGCTGCCCCCCTCTCATTGAATTACTCCAGTTGAAGGCTGACCGTGGAACTGCAGGCTAGCTCAGTGCTGCCCCCCTCTCATTGAATAACTCCAGTTGAAGGCCGACCAGGGTACTGCAGGCTAGCTCAGTGCTGCCCCCCTCTCATTGAATAACTCCAGTTGAAGGTCGACCGTGGTACTGCAGGCTCGCTCAGTGCTGCCCCCCTCTCATTGTATAACTCCAGTTGAAGATCGACCGTGGTACTGCAGGCTAGCTCAGTGCTGCCCCCCTCTCATTGAATAACTCCAGTTGAAGGCCGACCAGGGTACTGCAGGCTAGCTCAGTGCTGCCCCCCTCTCATTGAATAACTCCAGTTGAAGGCCGACCGGGGTACTGCAGGCTAGCTCAGTGCTGCCCCCCTCTCATTGAATTACTCTAGTTGAAGGGGTACTGCAGGCTAGCTCAGTGCTGCCCCCCCCCCCCCTCATTGAATAACTCCAGTTGAAGGCCGACCAGGGTACTGCAGGCTAGCTCAGTGCTGCCCCCCTCTCATTGAATAACTCCAGTTGAAGGCCGACCAGGGTACTGCAGGCTAGCTTAGTGCTGCCCCCTCTCATTGAATAACTCTAGTTGAAGGCCGACCAGGGTACTGCAGGCTAGCTCAGTGCTGCCCCCCTCTCATTGAATAACTCCAGTTGAAGATCGACCGTGGTACTGCAGGCTAGCTCAGTGCTGCCCCCCTCTCATTGAATAACTCCAGTTGAAGGTCGACCGTGGTACAGCAGGCTTTGTTAGCAGAAAACAGGATCCCCCCATTATAGTGAAGAAGAAAATGGCCATCTTCATGGTCAATCTTTTGTGTGAATAAATACACATTTCAAAGACAATCATGGTGACAATAACTGCTTCTAATACACCAGATGTATGTCCTTGCATTGATTGTTTTCAAAATTGCACACAGAAGTTCTAAGGATAATTTAGTAGCTAGTGGCAGCCTGCAGTACCCTGGTCGGCCTTCAACCGGAGTTATTCAATGATAGGGGGGCAGCACTGAGCTAGCCTGCAGTACCCTGGAGAGAGAGAGGCAGGCAGGAGACCACTGTCTGAGGGTCCTGTCTGAGGGTCCTGTCTGATGGTTCTCAGGGAAAGAGAGAGAGAGGCAGACAGGCAGGGGACAACTGTCTGGGCTGAATTAGTACAAGCTAGATTTTTTGGAAGCTGAATGAATGAACATCGCTAGAAACAGGGGGTGTTCTGACGACTCAGGCAGAGACTCCTGGACATTGAGCACAGAGAGCGTTGTCCCTTTCTGTCCTTGAAGATAGAACCCTGACCTGTTTCTCCCTCTGGTTTTGTAGGTATGCAGTCATTGCCTTTGGCTGTGCCAGCTGTCCTAAGATCACGTGTGGACGTGAGGGGTGTGGCACGGAGTTCTGTTACCACTGTAAGCAGCTGTGGCACCCCAACCAGACGTGTGATGCGGCCCGGCAGCAGAGAGCCCAGAGCCTGAGGCTACGCACCTTCAGCTCCTCGTCTCTTAGCTACAGCCAGGAGAGTGGTGCTGCAGGTAACACACACTCACACGATGATAAACACACACACAAGATGATAAACACGCACACAAGATAATCAACACGCACACAAGATGATCAACACGCACACAAGATGATAAACGCACACAAGATGATAAACGCACACAAGATGATGAACACGCACACAAGATGATGAACACGCACACAAGATGATCAACACGCACACAAGATGATCAACACGCGCACAAGATGATAAACACGCACACAAGATGATAAACACGCACACAAGATGATAAACACGCACACCAGATGATGAACACGCACACAAGATGATAAACACGCGCACAAGATGATAAACACGCACACAAGATAATCAACACGCACACAAGATGATCAACACGCACACAAGATGATAAACGCACACAAGATGATCAACACGCACACAAGATGATCAACACGCACACAAGATGATAAACGCACACAAGATGATCAACACGCGCACAAGATGATCAACACGCGCACAAGATGATAAACACGCGCACGATGATCAACACGCGCACGATGATAAACGCACACAAGATGATAAACGCACACAAGATGATGAACACGCACACCAGATGATGAACACGCACACCAGATGATGAACACGCACACCAGATGATGAACACGCACACCAGATGATGAACACGCACACAAGATGATGAACACGCACACAAGATGATGAACACGCACACAAGATGAACACGCACACAAGATGAACACGCACACAAGATGATCAACACGCACACAAGATGATCAACGCGCACACAAGATGATAAACGCACACAAGATGATAAACGCACACAAGATGATAAACGCACACAAGATGATGATAAACGCACACAAGATGATGAACACGCACACCAGATGATGAACACGCACACCAGATGATGAACACGCACACCAGATGATGAACACGCACACAAGATGATGAACACGCACACAAGATGATGAACACGCACACAAGATGATCAACGCGCACACAAGATGATCAACGCGCACACAAGATGATCAACGCACACACAAGATGATCAACGCGCACACAAGATGATAAACACGCACTCCAGTTTAGGTTTAAGAGAGAGAAACACACTCCAGTTGAGGTTTAGGTCTAAGAGAATGCTTTGGACCAAATACAAACTTTGAAAACAAGTATGTAAATCTGTTGTTTTAAACTTGCTAAAACCAGTCGTCTATGTTTAACCGTACGCGAGCAGTCTGCTGCTAAAGGTCTGGCGGAAAGTAACCAAGCGGAGACTCTCTTCGGTGAAAACCACGCCGCTGTTATAGTGAACGATAGGAAGTTGTTCAATGGACGAGCAAATAAACAGGAAGGTGAACGGTCTCCATGACGACCTGGAGAAGCTGCTCATAGAACATCGATTTGGAACATTTGGAACTCATAGAACATCGATCCGGGGGGTCCAAGAATGGATAGTATTGTGGAAAAAATTAGAACGACCCAACGAACCGGTTGTACCCAGACGTACAGTATCTATAATAGTCCTGTCTGATGAGGACAATGAAGACACAGCAGAAAAGATGAGGGAGCTGCTGGCCAACGGGCTGTGAGCTGGTGTCAGAGCTGTTCACCAAGGGGCTGTGAGCTGCTGTCAGAGCTGTTGGCCAACGGGCTGTGAGCTGGTGTTGTGCTGTGAGCTGGTGTCAGAACTGCTCACCAAGGGGCTGTGCTGTGAGCTGGTGTCAGAGCTGCTGGCCAACGGGCTGTGAGCTGGTGTCAGAGCTGTTCACCAAGGGGCTGTGCTGTGAGCTGGTGTCAGAGCTGCTCACCAAGGGGCTGTGCTGTGAGTTGGTGTCGGAGCTGCTCACCAAGGGGCTGTGCTGTGAGCTGGTGTCGGAGCTGCTCACCAAGGGGCTGTGCTGTGAGCTGGTGTCAGCTGCTCACCAAGGGGCTGTGCTGTGAGCTGGTGTGAGAGCTGCTCACCAAGGGGCTGTGCTGTGAGCTGGTGTCAGAGCTGCTGGCCACCGAAAGGATGAGAGAAGAGAGGCCGGGACCCAGGAGTCTGGCCACTGAAAGGATGAGAGAAGAGGCCCGGGACCCAGGAGTCTGGCCACTGAAAGGATGAGAGAAGAGAGGCCCGGGACCCAGGAGTCTGGCCACTGAAAGGATGAGAGAAGAGAGGCCGGGACCCAGGAGTCTGGCCACTGAAAGGATGAGAGAAGAGAGGCCCGGGACCCAGGAGTCGTGAAGGTTACATTTCAGGGGGGGGTCGACGATAAAGTGGATGTCCTCCCAGCTGAAGCAACATCTGAAAGGATGAGAGAAGAGAGGCCCGGGACCCAGGAGTCGTGAAGGTTACATTTCAGGGGGGGTCGACGATAAAGTGGATGTCCTCCCAGCTGAAGCAACATCTGAAGAGCAACCAAACATTTTGAGAGGGTGTTTATCAGATCGGCCAAGTCCCACACAGATTGAGTCATAACGCCACTTCAGAACCTCTCTCCTACCAGAGATCCCGGCTGGGAGAGATGTCTACATTTCAGGGAATGGAAGGATGATTCAACGGTCTCCTGATCCCGAGGGGCGAACACAGGGGGCCGGGGAAGCTGGACCTCCTGATCCCGAGGGGCGAACACAGGGGGCCGGGGAAGCTGGACCTCCTGATCCCGAGGGGCGAACACAGGGGGCTGGGGAAGCTGGACCTCCTGATCCCGAGGGACGAACACAGGGGGCTGGGGAAGCTGGACCTCCTGATCCCGAGGGGCGAACACAGGGGGCCGGGGAAGCTGGACCTCCTGATCCCGAGGGGCGAACACAGGGGGCTGGGGAAGCTGGACCTCCTGATCCCGAGGGACGAACACAGGGGGCTGGGGAAGCTGGACCTCCTGATCCCGAGGGGCGAACACAGGGGGCCGGGGAAGCTGGACCTCCTGATCCCGAGGGGCGAACACAGGGGGCTGGGGAAGCTGGACCTCCTGATCCCGAGGGACGAACACAGGGGGCCGGGGAAGCTGGACCTCCTGATCCCGAGGGGCGAACACAGGGGGCCGGGGAAGCTGGACCTCCTGATCCCGAGGGGTGAACACAGGGGGCCGGGGAAGCTGGACCTCCTGATCCCGAGGGGCGAACACAGGGGGCCGGGGAAGCTGGACCTCCTGGTCCCGAGGGGCGAACACAGGGGGCCGGGGAAGCTGGACCTCCTGATCCCGAGGGGCGAACACAGGGGGCCGGGGAAGCTGGACCTCCTGATCCCGAGGGGCGAACACAGGGGGCCGGAGAAGCTGGACCTCCTGATCCCGAGGGGCGAACACAGGGGGCCGGGGAAGCTGGACCTCCTGATCCCGAGGGGCGAACACAGGGGGCCGGGGAAGCTGGACCTCCTGATCCCGAGGGGGGAACACAGGGGGCCGGGGAAGCTGGACCTCCTGATCCCGAGGGGCGAACACAGGGGGCCGGGGAAGCTGGACCTGCAGGCTGGGAACCATCTGCCCAGTCAGTCCGTAAGTGCTAAACAAATTTATTGAATTCACAGGAACGTTAATGGATGGATGACCACAAACTGTACACTAACAACATTACAACTGCAAGCCTTAAACCCAGGCCTTAAACCCAGGTCTTAAACCCAGGCCTTAAACCCAGGCCTTAAACCCAAGTCTTAAACCCAGGCCTTAAACCCAGGCCTTAAACCCAGGCCTTAAACCCAGGCCTTAAACCCAGGTCTTAAACCCAGGCCTTAAACCCAGGCCTTAAACCCAGGCCTTAAACCCAGGCCTTAAACCCAGGCCTTAAACCCAAGTCTTAAACCCAGGCCTTAAACCCAGGCCTTAAACCCAGGCCTTAAACCCAGGCCTTAAACCCAGGCCTTAAACCCAGGCCTTAAACCCAGGCCTTAAACCCAGGCCTTAAACCCAGGCCTTAAACCCTGGCCTTAAACCCAGGCCTTAAACCCAGGCCTTAAACCCAGGCCTTAAACCCAGGCCTTAAACCCAGGCCTTAAACCCAGGCCTTAAACCCAGGCCTTAAACCCTGACTTTGTTTATTTGAATGAAACTCCACTGTTGACTTGGATGGTGATTCTTGGTCTGGACACAACGTTCATATGAGAGTCCCTAAAGCTTCAGGTTGTGTCAGATTTCTTGTTAGGAACAAATGATTGGAACAATAAACATTGTGGACCAGTCAATGGATGGAATAATTGGTGAAAGATTTGAACACAGTGTGTTGCAACAATTTTTTATTTTATCTTGTGATCTACCACTGGGAGGGTTCTACAAGGGGACCTGACTCACCTGGTGCAGGTGTCTTCTGGACACTGATGATTTACCACTGGGAGGGTTCTACAAGGGGACCTGACTCACCTGGTGCAGGTGTCTTCTGGACACTGATGATTTACCACTGGGAGGGTTCTACAAGGGGACCTGACTCACCTGGTGCAGGTGTCTTCTGGACACTGATGATTTACCACTGGGAGGGTTCTACAAGGGGACCTGACTCACCTGGTGCAGGTGTCTTCTGGACACTGATGATTTACCACTGGGAGGGTTCTACAAGGGGACCTGACTCACCTGGTGCAGGTGTCTTCTGGACACTGATGATTTACCACTGGGAGGGTTCTACAAGGGGACCTGACTCACCTGGTGCAGGTGTCTTCTGGACACTGATGTCTCTGGGTCTTTCTAGAAACTAGGGTACAAGTCAGGATTTCCTGTACTGGACAACTTGTTACATCTGAAGTCATTGATAATAATCAGCAATTTTTTTCATGCCATTACATTAAGAGAAACACCAGAAGAAAGATGCCCAAGGCCCCTGCTCATCTACATGAACGTGCCTTAGGCATGCTGCAAGGAGGCATGAGGACTGCAGATGTGGCCAGGGCAATAAATTGCAATGTCTACTGTGAGACGCCAAAGACAGCGCTTCAGGGAGACAGGACGGACAGCTGATTGTCCTCGCAGTGGCAGACCACGTGTAATAACACCTGCACAGGATCGATACATCCGAACATCACACCTGCGGGACAGGTACAGGATGGGAACAACTGCCCGAGTTACACCAGGAACGCACAATCCCTCCATCAGTGCTCAGACTGTCCGCAATAGGCTGAGAGAGGCTGGACTAAGAGCTTATAGGCCTGTTGTAAAGGCAGGTCCTCACCAGACATCACCGGCAACAGCGTCGCCTATGGGCACAAACCCACCGTCGCTGGACCAGACAGGACTGGCAAAAAGTGCTCTAAAATTGATTAAATTAGTTCCCCCCCCCCCCCCCCCCTCGTCAATCCACACACAATACTTAATGACAAAGCAAAACAGGTTTTTAGAAATGTTAGCAAATGTATTAAAAAATGAAAAAACAGAAATACCTTAAGGTCTCACAGTTGACAGTGCATGTCAGAGCAAAAACCAAGCCATGAGGTCGAAGGAATTGTCCGTAGAGCTCCGAGACAGGATTGTGTTCGAGGCACAGATCTTGGGGAAGGATACCAAAACATTTCTGCAGCGTTGAAGGTCCCCAAGAACAAAATGGCCTCCATCATTCTTAAATGGAAGAAGTTTGGAACCACCAAGACTAGAGCTGGCCGCACAGCCAAACTGAGCAATCTGTGGAGAAGGGCCTGTACAAAAATTTACACATGTTAAGTTTGCTGAAAATAAACGTAGTTGACAGTGAGAGGACGTTTTTGATCTCTCCTGGCTCCTGTGGAAGGAACCATGGAATGAAGCCCTGTGAAATAAGACGCTGGTGAAATGATTTTATATTATGTTATTATGTTTAGGTTTTATGGAACCGTCTTCTATGTCAGAGAAGAACAAACAAAATGTTTTCAACTGGGATACATTCATTCAGAAAGTATTCAGACCCCTTGACGTTTTTCACATTTTGTTACGTTACAGCCTTATCCTAAAATAGATTGCATAGTCTTTCCCTTCCCCTCCTTTCCCACCGAGCTCCTTGTGTGGCCAGATGAGAACCCGGAATACTGCCTCTGGCAATAGAAGTAGGTAGGTTGGGAATGTTCTAGATGAAGAAGAGGGTGTATGTGCTGTCTGGGATTTAAGGGGGAGGTGTGGTCCACTGTTTCTGTTTTAACAACAAACACGGCGTTTCTATTCCTTCATCCCCAGCCGATGACATCAAGCCCTGTCCGCGCTGCGCTGCTTACATCATCAAGATGAACGACGGCAGTTGTAACCACATGACCTGCGCCGTCTGTGGCTGTGAGTTCTGCTGGCTCTGCATGAAGGAGATCTCTGACCTGCACTACCTGAGGTGAGAGGCAGAGGGGTGAGGAGTCTGTCAACACTCAGGGAGTACATCACTATCTATACAGGAACCACAGGGTTCTGCCTCTGAATAGCCAGAGTTCTGCTAGGCTATATGCCCTAGACTGTCCCCTGGTCAGCCTGTCAGGGTTGGGTTGTTATCATCTCTGTCCTCTGGTCAGCCTGTCAGGGTTGGGTTTTAATCATCTCTGTCCCCTGGTCAGCCTGTCAGGGTTGGGTTGTAATCATCTCTGTCCCCTGGTCAGCCTGTCAGGGTTGGGTTGTTATCATCTCTGTCCCCTGGTCAGCCTGTCATGGTTGGGTTGTAATCATCTCTGTCCCCTGGTCAGCCTGTCAGGGTTGGGTTTTAATCATCTCTGTCCCCTGGTCAGCCTGTCAGGGTTGGGTTGTTATCTCTGTCCCCTGGTCAGCCTGTCATGGTTGGGTTGTAATCATCTCTGTCCCCTGGTCAGCCTGTCAGGGTTGGGTTTTAATCATCTCTGTCCCCTGGTCAGCCTGTCAGGGTTGGGTTGTTATCATCTCTGTCCCCTGGTCAGCTTGTCAGGGTTGGGTTGTAATCATCTCTGTCCTCTGGTCAGCCTGTCAGGGTTGGGTTGTTATCATCTCTGTCCCCTGGTCAGCCTGTCAGGGTTGGGTTGTTATCATCTCTGTCCTCTGGTCAGCCTGTCAGGGTTGGGTTGTAATCATCTCTGTCCCCTGGTCAGCCTGTCAGGGTTGGGTTGTAATCATCTCTGTCCCCTGGTCAGCCTGTCAGGGTTGGGTTGTTATCATCTCTGTCCCCTGGTCAGCCTGTCAGGGTTGGGTTGTAATCATCTCTGTCCCCTGGTCAGCCTGTCAGGGTTGGGTTGTAATCATCTCTGTCCCCTGGTCAGCCTGTCAGGGTTGGGTTGTAATCATCTCTGTCCCCTGGTCAGCCTGTCAGGGTTGGGTTGTAATCATCTCTCTCCGTCCTCCCCAGCCCGTCAGGATGTACCTTCTGGGGCAGGAAGCCGTGGAGCAGGAAGAAGAAGATTCTGTGGCAGCTGGGCACGCTGGTGGGCGCTCCGGTGGGCATCGCTCTGATCGCTGGCATCGCCGTCCCCGCCATGATCATAGGCATCCCTGTGTACGTGGGGAGGAAGGTGAGCTGACCCTAAACACACGGCAGACTGAGGTCATCAGATGACATCAGCCGTCGTGTTGACAGATAGATGACCAGACAACAGAGAAGCCGTTCATCAGTAATGGGTCTGTGCTGTAAACGGGATGATCAGGTGGAAGTCTAGTCGTCTGTACAACCAGAAAGATGATAATCAGCTCGTGGACTAAAGATGGAGGAATGTACTGGAGAACTTAACCTACAGCGTTGTTTCCAACAACTACTGTGTACGAGTCAATGATTACACAGGCTTGTTTTATATGAACACAGAATACTACAGTTAGTTGTTTTATATGAACACAGAATACTACAGTTAGTTGTTTTATATGAACACAGAATACTACAGTTAGTAGTTTTATATGAACACAGAATACTACAGTTAGTTGTTTTATATGAACACAGAATAATACAGTTAGTTGTTTTATATGAACACAGAATAATACAGTTAGTTGTTTTATATGAACACAGACAGAATAATAGTTGTTTTATATGAACACAGAATACTACAGTTAGTTGTTTTATATGAACACAGAATACTACAGTTAGTTGTTTTATATGAACACAGAATAATACAGTTAGTTGTTTTATATGAACACAGAATACTACAGTTAGTTGTTTTATATGAACACAGAATACTACAGTTAGTAGTTTTATATGAACACAGAATAATACAGTTAGTAGTTTTATATGAACACAGAATACTACAGTTAGTTGTTTTATATGAACACAGAATAATACAGTTAGTTGTTTTATATGAACACAGAATAATACAGTTAGTTGTTTTATATGAACACAGAATACTACAGTTAGTAGTTTTATATGAACACAGAATAATACAGTTAGTAGTTTTATATGAACACAGACAGAATAATACAGTTAGTTGTTTTATATGAACACAGAATACTACAGTTAGTTGTTTTATATGAACACAGAATACTACAGTTAGTTGTTTTATATGAACACAGAATACTACAGTTAGTAGTTTTATATGAACACAGAATACTACAGTTAGTTGTTTTATATGAACACAGAATAATACAGTTAGTAGTTTTATATGAACACAGAATACTACAGTTAGTTGTTTTATATGAACACAGAATACTACAGTTAGTAGTTTTATATGAACACAGAATAATACAGTTAGTAGTTTTATATGAACACAGAATACTACAGTTAGTAGTTTTATATGAACACAGAATACTACAGTTGTTTTATATGAACACAGAATACTACAGTTAGTAGTTTTATATGAACACAGACAGAATAATAGTTGTTTTATATGAACACAGACAGAATAATACAGTTGTTTTATATGAACACAGACAGAATAATACAGTTGTTTTAATGAACACAGACAGAATAATACAGTTGTTTTATATGAACACAGACAGAATAATACAGTTGTTTTATATGAACACAGACAGAATAATACAGTTGTTTTATATGAACACAGACAGAATAATACAGTTGTTTTATATGAACACAGACAGAATAATACAGTTGTTTTAATGAACACAGAATAATAACGTTAGCCAATAGATGGAACCACTGCATCACTCGTGATGTGTTTTCAGTAAGTCGAGAGTCATGGTTCTCCTCACAGTACGGTGACCCCTGACCTAACCCTGTCTGTCAGATCCATGACCCCTGATCTTTAACCTCCATCTATCAGATCCATGACCCTTGACCTGTAAACCCCCATCTGTCAGATCCATGACCCCTGATCTTTAACCTCCATCTGACTGTCAGATCCATGACCCCTGACCTGTAACCTCCATCTGTCTGTCAGATCTATAACCTCTGACCTCTAACCCAGTCTGTCTGATCTATAACCCCTGTATGTCCGTCTGTCTGGTCTATAACCTCTGACCCGTCTGCCTGTCAGATCTATAACCCCTGACCTTTAACCCCTGTATGTCTGTTAGATCTATAACCGCTATGAGGGGAAGGACATCTCTCCTCACAGGAGGAACCTGGTGATAGCAGGAGGAGTCACTCTGTCTGACCTATAACCTCTGACCTCTAACCCGTCTGTCTGTCTGTTAGATCTATAACCGCTATGAGGGGAAGGACATCTCTCCTCACAGGAGGAACCTGGTGATAGTAGGAGGAGTCACTCTGTCTGTCATCATGTCTCCTGTGGTGGCAGCCGTCTCTGTCGGTCAGTATACTGTATTCTGTCTGTCATCATGTCCCCTGTGGTCAGTAACCTGTACTCTGTCTGTCATCATGTCTCCTGTGGTGGCAGCCGTCTCTGTCGGTCAGTATACTGTATTCTGTCTGTCATCATGTCCCCTGTGGTCAGTAACCTGTACTCTGTCTGTCATCATGTCTCCTGTGGTGGCAGCCGTCTCTGTCGGTCAGTATACTGTACTCTGTCTGTCATCATGTCCCCTGTGGTCAGTATACTGTACTCTGTCTGTCATCATGTCCCCTGTGGTCAGTATACTGTACTCTGTCTGTCATCATGTCCCCTGTGGTCAGTATACTGTACTCTGTCTGTCATCATGTCCCCTGTGGTCAGTATACTGTATTCTGTCTGTCATCATGTCCCCTGTGGTCAGTATACTGTACTGTCTGTCATCATGTCCCCTGAGTAGTGACCGACTGCTCTTAGGAGACACAGGGGTCTCTGGTTGTTTAGATGAGCTAGTAGTGACCGACTGCTCTTAGGAGACACAGGGGTCTCTGGTTGTTTAGATGAGCTAGTAGTGACCGACTGCTCTTAGGAGACACAGTGGTCTCTGGTTGTTTAGATGAGCTAGTAGTGACCGACTGCTCTTAGGAGACACAGGGGTCTCTGGTTGTTTAGATGAGCTAGTAGTGACCGACTGCTCTTAGGAGACACAGTGGTCTCTGGTTGTTTAGATGAGCTAGTAGTGACCGACTGCTCTTAGGAGACACAGGGGTCTCTGGTTGTTTAGATGAGCTAGTAGTGACCGACTGCTCTTAGGAGACACAGGGGTCTCTGGTTGTTTAGATGAGCTAGTAGTGACCGACTGCTCTTAGGAGACACAGGGGTCTCTGGTTGTTTAGATGAGCTAGTAGTGACCGACTGCTCTTAGGAGACACAGTGGTCTCTGGTTGTTTAGATGAGCTAGTAGTGACCGACTGCTCTTAGGAGACACAGGGGTCTCTGGTTGTTTAGATGAGCTAGTAGTGACCGACTGCTCTTAGGAGACACAGTGGTCTCTGGTTGTTTAGATGAGCTAGTAGTGACCGACTGCTCTTAGGAGACACAGGGGTCTCTGGTTGTTTAGATGAGCTAGTAGTGACCGACTGCTCTTAGGAGACACAGTGGTCTCTGGTTGTTTAGATGAGCTAGTAGTGACCGACTGCTCTTAGGAGACACAGGGGTCTCTGGTTGTTTAGATGAGCTAGTAGTGACCGACTGCTCTTAGGAGACACAGTGGTCTCTGCTGGTTGTCTGGTGTCCCACCCTCTCTGTGTGTGTGTCCAGGCATCGGCGTGCCCATCATGCTGGCGTACGTGTACGGCGTGGTGCCCATCTCTCTGTGTCGCAGCGGGGGCTGTGGGGTCTCCACTGGTAATGGGAAAGGAGTCCGCATCGAGTTCGATGACGAGAACCAGATGACCGCAGGGAGTGGGGCGCAAGCTACTGGTACGTCTCTCACACACACACACACACACACACAGACACACACAGGACAGAGAAGGGAGAGAACCAATAAGAGAAAGACCTTGTTACAGACCTTCTAGAAAAGACGAGAAGAGAGAGAACCAACAGGAGAAAGACCTTGTTACAGACCTTCTAGAAAAGACGAGGACAGAGAAGAGAGAGAACCAACAGGAGAAAGACCTTGTTACAGACCTTCTAGAAAAGATGAGGACAGAGAAGAGAGAGAACCAACAGGAGAAAGACCTTGTTACAGACCTTCTAGAAAAGATGAGGACATAGAAGAGAGAGAACCAACAGGAGAAAGACCTTGTTACAGACCTTCTAGAAAAGACGAGGACATAGAAGAGAGAGAACCAACAGGAGAAAGACCTTGTTACAGGCCTTCTAGAAAAGACGAGAAGGGAGAGAACCAACAGGAGAAAGACCTTGTTACAGACCTTCTAGAAAAGACGAGAAGGGAGAGAACCAACAGGAGAAAGACCTTGTTACAGACCTTCTAGAAAAGACGAGGACATAGAAGAGAGAGAACCAACAGGAGAAAGACCTTGTTACAGACCTTCTAGAAAAGACGAGGACATAGAAGAGAGAGAACCAACAGGAGAAAGACCTTGTTACAGACCTTCTAGAAAAGACGAGAAGAGAGAGAACCAACAGGAGAAAGACCTTGTTACAGACCTTCTAGAAAAGAGGTGGCCAGAGAAGGGAGAGAACCAACAGGAGAAAGACCTTGTTACAGACCTTCTAGAAAAGACGAGGACATAGAAGAGAGAGAACCAACAGGAGAAAGACCTTGTTACAGACCTTCTAGAAAAGACGAGGACAGAGAAGAGAGAGAACCAACAGGAGAAAGACCTTGTTACAGACCTTCTAGAAAAGACGAGAAGGGAGAGAACCAACAGGAGAAAGACCTTGTTACAGGCCTTCTAGAAAAGACGAGGACAGAGAGAACCAACAGGAGAAAGACCTTGTTACAGACCTTCTAGAAAAGACGAGAAGGGAGAGAACCAACAGGAGAAAGACCTTGTTACAGACCTTCTAGAAAAGACGAGGACATAGAAGAGAGAGAACCAACAGGAGAAAGACCTTGTTACAGACCTTCTAGAATAGACGAGAAGGGAGAGAACCAACAGGAGAAAGACCTTGTTACAGTCCTTCTAGAAAAGATGAGAAGGGAGAGAACCAACAGGAGAAAGACCTTGTTACAGACCTTCTAGAAAAGACGAGGACATAGAAGAGAGAGAACCAACAGGAGAAAGACCTTGTTACAGACCTTCTAGAAAAGACGAGAAGGGAGAGAACCAACAGGAGAAAGACCTTGTTACAGGCCTTCTAGAAAAGACGAGGACAGAGAAGAGAGAGAACCAACAGGAGAAAGACCTTGTTACAGGCCTTCTAGAAAAGACGAGAAGGGAGAGAACCAACAGGAGAAAGACCTTGTTACAGGCCTTCTAGAAAAGACGAGAAGGGAGAGAACCAACAGGAGAAAGACCTTGTTACAGACCTTCTAGAAAAGACGAGAAGGGAGAGAACCAACAGGAGAAAGACCTTGTTACAGACCTTCTAGAAAAGACGAGAAGGGAGAGAACCAACAGGAGAAAGACCTTGTTACAGACCTTCTAGAAAAGACGAGAAGAGAGAGAACCAATAAGAGAAAGACCTTGTTACAGACCTTCTAGAAAAGACGAGGACATAGAAGAGAGAGAACCAACAGGAGAAAGACCTTGTTACAGACCTTCTAGAAAAGACGAGGACATAGAAGAGAGAGAACCAACAGGAGAAAGACCTTGTTACAGACCTTCTAGAAAAGACGAGAAGAGAGAGAACCAACAGGAGAAAGACCTTGTTACAGACCTTCTAGAAAAGACGAGGACATAGAAGAGAGAGAACCAACAGGAGAAAGACCTTGTTACAGGCCTTCTAGAAAATACGAGAAGGGAGAGAACCAACAGGAGAAAGACCTTGTTACAGACCTTCTAGAAAAGACGAGAAGGGAGAGAACCAACAGGAGAAAGACCTTGTTACAGACCTTCTAGAAAAGACGAGAAGAGAGAACCAACAGGAGAAAGACCTTGTTACAGACCTTCTAGAAAAGACGAGGACATAGAAGAGAGAGAACCAACAGGAGAAAGACCTTGTTACAGACCTTCTAGAAAAGACGAGAAGAGAGAGAACCAACAGGAGAAAGACCTTGTTACAGACCTTCTAGAAAAGAGAAGAGAGAGAACCAACAGGAGAAAGACCTTGTTACAGACCTTCTAGAAAAGACGAGGACAGAGAAGAGAGAGAACCAACAGGAGAAAGACCTTGTTACAGACCTTCTAGAAAATACGAGAAGGGAGAGAACCAACAGGAGAAAGACCTTGTTACAGACCTTCTAGAAAAGACGAGGACAGAGAAGAGAGAGAACCAACAGGAGAAAGACCTCGTTACAGACCTTCTAGAAAAGACGAGAAGGGAGAGAACCAACAGGAGAAAGACCTTGTTACAGACCTTCTAGAAAAGACGAGGACATAGAAGAGAGAGAACCAACAGGAGAAAGACCTTGTTACAGACCTTCTAGAATAGACGAGAAGGGAGAGAACCAACAGGAGAAAGACCTTGTTACAGTCCTTCTAGAAAAGATGAGAAGGGAGAGAACCAACAGGAGAAAGACCTTGTTACAGACCTTCTAGAAAAGACGAGGACATAGAAGAGAGAGAACCAACAGGAGAAAGACCTTGTTACAGACCTTCTAGAAAAGACGAGAAGGGAGAGAACCAACAGGAGAAAGACCTTGTTACAGGCCTTCTAGAAAAGACGAGGACAGAGAAGAGAGAGAACCAACAGGAGAAAGACCTTGTTACAGGCCTTCTAGAAAAGACGAGAAGGGAGAGAACCAACAGGAGAAAGACCTTGTTACAGGCCTTCTAGAAAAGACGAGGACATAGAAGAGAGAGAACCAACAGGAGAAAGACCTTGTTACAGACCTTCTAGAAAAGACGAGAAGAGAGAGAACCAACAGGAGAAAGACCTTGTTACAGACCTTCTAGAAAAGACAAGGACATAGAAGAGAGAGAACCAACAGGAGAAAGACCTTGTTACAGACCTTCTAGAAAAGATGAGGACATAGAGGAGAGAGAACCAACAGGAGAAAGACCTTGTTACAGACCTTCTAGAAAAGACGAGAAGGGAGAGAACCAACAGGAGAAAGACCTTGTTACAGACCTTCTAGAAAAGACGAGGACGTAGAAGAGAGAGAACCAACAGGAGAAAGACCTTGTTACAGACCTTCTAGAAAAGACGAGGACGTAGAAGGGAGAGAACCAACAGGAGAAAGACCTTGTTACAGGCCTTCTAGAAAAGACGAGGACAGAGAAGAGAGAGAACCAACAGGAGAAAGACCTTGTTACAGGCCTTCTAGAAAAGACGAGAAGGGAGAGAACCAACAGGAGAAAGACCTTGTTACAGACCTTCTAGAAAAGACGAGGACATAGAAGAGAGAACCAACAGGAGAAAGACCTTGTTACAGGCCTTTTAGAAAAGACGAGAAGGGAGAGAACCAACAGGAGAAAGACCTTGTTACAGACCTTCTAGAAAAGACGAGAAGGGAGAGAACCAACAGGAGAAAGACCTTGTTACAGACCTTCTAGAAAAGACGAGGCCATAGAAGAGAGAGAACCAACAGGAGAAAGACCTTGTTACAGACCTTCTAGAAAAGACGAGAAGAGAGAGAACCAACAGGAGAAAGACCTTGTTACAGACCTTCTAGAAAAGACGAGAATGGAGAGAGAACCAACAGGAGAAAGACCTTGTTACAGACCTTCTAGAAAAGACGAGAAGGGAGAGAACCCACAGGAGAAAGACCTTGTTACAGACCTTCTAGAAAAGACGAGAAGGGAGAGAACCAACAGGAGAAAGACCTTGTTACAGACCTTCTAGAAAAGACGAGGACATAGAAGAGAGAGAACCAACAGGAGAAAGACCTTGTTACAGACCTTCTAGAAAAGACGAGAAGGGAGAGAGCCAACAGGAGAAAGACCTTGTTACAGGCCTTCTAGAAAAGACGAGGACAGAGAAGAGAGAGAACCAACAGGAGAAAGACCTTGTTACAGGCCTTCTAGAAAAGACGAGAAGGGAGAGAACCAACAGGAGAAAGACCTTGTTACAGACCTTCTAGAAAAGACGAGGACATAGAAGAGAGAGAACCAACAGGAGAAAGACCTTGTTACAGGCCTTCTAGAAAAGACGAGAAGGGAGAGAACCAACAGGAGAAAGACCTTGTTACAGACCTTCTAGAAAAGACGAGAAGGGAGAGAACCAACAGGAGAAAGACCTTGTTACAGACCTTCTAGAAAAGACGAGGCCATAGAAGAGAGAGAACCAACAGGAGAAAGACCTTGTTACAGACCTTCTAGAAAAGACGAGAAGAGAGAGAACCAACAGGAGAAAGACCTTGTTACAGACCTTCTAGAAAAGACGAGAAGGGAGAGAACCAACAGGAGAAAGACCTTGTTACAGGCCTTCTAGAAAAGACGAGGACAGAGAGAACCAACAGGAGAAAGACCTTGTTACAGACCTTCTAGAAAAGACGAGAAGGGAGAGAACCAACAGGAGAAAGACCTTGTTACAGACCTTCTAGAAAAGACGAGAAGGGAGAGAACCCACAGGAGAAAGACCTTGTTACAGACCTTCTAGAAAAGACGAGAAGGGAGAGAACCAACAGGAGAAAGACCTTGTTACAGACCTTCTAGAAAAGACGAGGACATAGAAGAGAGAGAACCAACAGGAGAAAGACCTTGTTACAGACCTTCTAGAAAAGACGAGAAGGGAGAGAACCAACAGGAGAAAGACCTTGTTACAGGCCTTCTAGAAAAGACGAGGACAGAGAAGAGAGAGAACCAACAGGAGAAAGACCTTGTTACAGGCCTTCTAGAAAAGACGAGAAGGGAGAGAACCAACAGGAGAAAGACCTTGTTACAGACCTTCTAGAAAAGACGAGGACATAGAAGAGAGAGAACCAACAGGAGAAAGACCTTGTTACAGGCCTTCTAGAAAAGACGAGAAGGGAGAGAACCAACAGGAGAAAGACCTTGTTACAGACCTTCTAGAAAAGACTAGAAGGGAGAGAACTAACAGGAGAAAGACCTTGTTACAGACCTTCTAGAAAAGACGAGGCCATAGAAGAGAGAGAACCAACAGGAGAAAGACCTTGTTACAGACCTTCTAGAAAAGACGAGAAGAGAGAGAACCAACAGGAGAAAGACCTTGTTACAGACCTTCTAGAAAAGACAAGGACATAGAAGAGAGAGAACCAACAGGAGAAAGACCTTGTTACAGACCTTCTAGAAAAGATGAGGACATAGAGGAGAGAGAACCAACAGGAGAAAGACCTTGTTACAGACCTTCTAGAAAAGACGAGAAGGGAGAGAACCAACAGGAGAAAGACCTTGTTACAGACCTTCTAGAAAAGACGAGGACGTAGAAGAGAGAACCAACAGGAGAAAGACCTTGTTACAGACCTTCTAGAAAAGACGAGGACGTAGAAGGGAGAGAACCAACAGGAGAAAGACCTTGTTACAGACCTTCTAGAAAAGACGAGGACAGAGAAGGGAGAGAACCAACAGGAGAAAGACCTTGTTACAGACCTTCTAGAAAAGACGAGAAGGGAGAGAACCAACAGGAGAAAGACCTTGTTACAGACCTTCTAGAAAAGACGAGAAGGGTGAGAACCAACAGGAGAAAGACCTTGTTACAGACCTTCTAGAAAAGACGAGAAGGGAGAGAACCAACAGGAGAAAGACCTTGTTACAGACCTTCTAGAAAAGACGAGGACGTAGAAGAGAGAGAACCAACAGGAGAAAGACCTTGTTACAGACCTTCTAGAAAAGACGAGGACAGAGAAGGGAGAGAACCAACAGGAGAAAGACCTTGTTACAGACCTTCTAGAAAAGACGAGAAGGGAGAGAACCAACAGGAGAAAGACCTTGTTACAGACCTTCTAGAAAAGACGAGAAGGGAGAGAACCAGCAGGAGAAAGACCTTGTTACAGACCTTCTAGAAAAGACGAGAAGGGAGAGAACCAACAGGAGAAAAACCTTGTTACAGACCTTCTAGAAAAGACGAGGACAGAGAAGAGAGAGAACCAATAAGAGAAAGACCTTGTTACAGGCCTTCTAGAAAAGACGAGGACAGAGAAGAGAGAGAACCAACAGGAGAAAAACCTTGTTACAGACCTTCTAGAAAAGACGAGAAGGGAGAGAACCAACAGGAGAAAGACCTTGTTACAGACCTTCTAGAAAAGACGAGAAGGGAGAGAACCAATAAGAGAAAGACCTTGTTACAGACCTTCTAGAAAAGACGAGGACATAGAAGGGAGAGAACCAACAAGAGAAAGACCTAGTCTTTTAGTTTATAGAGCGGCTCTGATGAACTCCTGCTCTCTCCCCTGTCTCCTCAGACACGACCTCTGTGGCGGACACCAGGAACAACCCCAGCATCGGAGAAGGTAGCGTGGGGGGCATGACGGGCAGTCTGAGTGCCAGCGGGAGCCACGTGGACCGGATGGGCGCCATGAGGGACAACCTGAGTGAGAACGCCTCCACCATGGCCCTGGCTGGAGCCAGCATCACCGGATCTCTGTCTGGCAGCGCCATGGTCAACTACCTGAACAGGTCAGTACTTTTGGATTGGATTGAACCTTTATTCAACCAGGTTAGTCTCGTTGAGATAAAAACAGATTTTTTTTTTTTCCAAGAGAGATTTGAACCAAGATGGGTCAGTAGTGTGATAGGTGTTGTTTTACAGGGTCAGTAGTGTGATAGGTGTTGTTTTACAGGGTCAGTAGTGTGATAGGTGTTGTTTTACATGGTCAGTAGTGTGATAGGTGTTGTTTTACAGGGTCAGTAGTGTGATAGGTGTTGTTTTACATGGTCAGTAGTGTGATAGGTGTTGTTTTACAGGGTCAGTAGTGTAATAGGTGTTGTTTTACAGGGTCAGTAGTGTGATAGGTGTTGTTTTACAGGGTCAGTCCCAGTAGTGTGATAGGTGTTGTTTTACAGGGTCAGTCCCAGCAGTATGATAGGTCCAGTGTAATGTGTTGTTGTACAGGGTCAGTCCCAGCAGTATGATAGGTCCAGTGTAATATGTTGTTGTACAGGGTCAGTCCCAGCAGTATGATAGGTCCAGTGTAATGTGTTGTTGTACAGGGTCAGTCCCAGTAGTATGATAGGTCCAGTGTAATGTGTTGTTGTACAGGGTCAGTCCCAGCAGTATGATAGGTCCAGTGTAATGTGTTGTTGTACAGGGTCAGTCCCAGCGGTATGGTAGGTCCAGTGTAATGTGTTGTTGTACAGGGTCAGTCCCAGCAGTATGATAGGTCCAGTGTAATGTGTTGTTGTACAGGGTCAGTCCCAGCGGTATGGTAGGTCCAGTGTAAT
The DNA here is from genome assembly GCF_045791955.1 of Oncorhynchus clarkii lewisi. Taxonomy (NCBI): domain Eukaryota; kingdom Metazoa; phylum Chordata; class Actinopteri; order Salmoniformes; family Salmonidae; genus Oncorhynchus; species Oncorhynchus clarkii. The sequence continues at coordinate 2,876,215 of NC_092149.1, read as the reverse complement.
GTGTTGTTGTACAGGGTCAGTCCCAGCAGTATGATAGGTCCAGTGTAATGTGTTGTTGTACAGGGTCAGTCCCAGCAGTATGGTAGGTCCAGTGTAATGTGTTGTTGTACAGGGTCAGTCCCAGCAGTATGATAGGTCCAGTGTAATGTGTTGTTGTACAGGGTCAGTCCCAGCAGTATGATAGGTCCAGTGTAATGTGTTGTAGGGTTACATGCCTTGCTCAAGGGCACATGGACATATTTTTCACTTTGTTGCCTTGGGAATTTGAACCAGTGACCTCGGTCTCAAACCGCTCGGCTACCTGCCATCAGGATCAGAAAGACCAAGTACGCATCACGCTTTCTTACCATGGCAACGCGGACTAGTGACATCAGGTGACAACCAGAAACAACTACATCTCAACAACCTGTTCATCTGTAGGTGGTTTGAACTCCCAGTGACCCCCGGTCCTGGTGCTTTAGGTTGGCTTCGAGGGAATTCCAAGACCCGATCAACTACCAGTGTTGGGTCAGTGTTGGGGTCGGCTTCCCCAACGGGTCAGTGTTGGGGTCGGCTACCTCAACTGGACAGTGTTGGTCGGCTACCTCAACGGGACAGTGTTGGTCGGCTACCTCAACGGGTCAGTGTTGGTCGGCTTCCTCAACGGGTCAGTGTTGGGGTCGGCTACCTCAACTGGACAGTGTTGGGGTCGGCTACCTCAACGGGACAGTGTTGGTCGGCTACCTCAACGGGTCAGTGTTGGGGTCGGCTACCTCAACGGGTCAGTGTTGGGGTCGGCTACCTCAACGGGACAGTGTTGGTCGGCTACCTCAACGGGTCAGTGTTGGGGTCGGCCACCTCAACGGGACAGTGTTGGGGTCGGCTACCTCAACGGGTCAGTGTTGGGGTCGGCTACCTCAACGGGTCAGTGTTGGTCGGCTACCTCAACGGGTCAGTGTTGGTCGGCTACCTCAACGGGTCAGTGTTGGTCGGCTACCTCAACGGGTCAGTGTTGGGGTCGGCTACCTCAACGGGTCAGTGTTGGGGTCGGCTACCTCAACGGGTCAGTGTTGGGGTCGGCTACCTCAACGGGTCAGTGTTGGGGTCGGCTACCTCAACGGGTCAGTGTTGGGGTCGGCTACCTCAACGGGTCAGTGTTGGGGTCGGCTTCCACAACGGGTCAGTGTTGGGGTCGGCTACCTCAACGGGACAGTGTTGGGGTCGGCTACCTCAACGGGACAGTGTTGGGGTCGGCTACCTCAACTGGACAGTGTTGGTCGGCTACCTCAACGGGACAGTGTTGGTCGGCTACCTCAACGGGTCAGTGTTGGTCGGCTACCTCAACGGGACAGTGTTGGTCGGCTACCTCAACGGGACAGCGTGAGAGAGAGACTGGACAGGATACCAACCTTACTGTCAGGTGGCTGTAGGTCCATCTGGCTGTATGCACCTTGTATTGTGACTGTAAAAATAAACTAAGGTCTGATCTCCTCCCCCGGTCCTGTCCTCTCTCCTCCCCCGGTCCTCTCCCCTCCCCCCTGTCCTCTCTCCTCTCCTGTCCCCCCGTGTCCCCTGCTCCAGGTTGGAGGTCCAGGCTGATGTTCAGAAGGAGAGGTGTAGTCTGAGTGGAGAGTCGGCCACCTTCAGCTTGGGGACCATCAGTGACAACGCTAGCACCAAAGCAATGGCTGGATCCCTTCTCAACTACAGGTCAGGGCTGTGTCATTTAGAAACATTAACATTTCAATGACATCTCCACAGAGGACTTGTCTCCCTCCTGTAGACCTGTGTTCAACTTGCCTCTTCCTTTCTGTCTGGTGGTGTTTTGTGTAGAGACGGGACCAGTATGGAGGTGCAGGTGGACATAGAGCCGGGTAAGTCCGCTGGTCAACTACACGACCACGCTATGGATGATGGGAGAGACGCTGGGCGCTGTGGCTGGTCCTGCCACTCTGGATGCCCCTCAGAGGGCCAGGATGGCACCGCCAAGTCCTCCTCCTCTTCCTCGGGGAAGAAGAGTAAAAGCAAGCTGAAGAAGGGAGGAGGCTGTAAGATCCAGGAGACGAGGGAGGATATGGACGCTCGTCTCCTGGAGCAGCAGAGCACCAACTCCTCAGAGTTTGACTCTCCCTCCCTCAGCGGCTCTCTGCCCTCCGTAGCCGACTCTGACTCCTCCCACTTGTCAGAGTTCAGCGGCGGCTCTGCCCTGGAGATCACGAAGACGTCCTGCGGCCACGGATCCTCGTCTGACTACCACAGCCGCTTCGCCACAGTCAGCCCTCTGCCTGAAGTAGAGGGAGACCGGCTGGAGGCGTTACCCTCACCCCGAGGTGTCCTCTCCCAGCCTCACTCCCCGGTCTCCTCGCCCTGTCCCGAGGTGTCCGTCTCCCCAAGGTGTCTGATAGCAGAGGAAAACATCAACCAGGTGTGTCCTACGAAGGCAGATTGTGACTGTATTACAGGAGGAGCCCTTCCCGTTGGACAGCTGCTGCAGGAGAACAACAACAACCTGCAGGCCCGTCCCTCCAGCCTGTTCCAGACCTCCTGTATTCAGACTGACATCTGACCTAAAAACACCAGTTTTTGGTTTCACAGAATAATTTTTTTTCTTTCTTCCCCAGAAGACAAAAGCTTTGAATGGACATTTCTGTCGTCCAGAAGTGTGGAAAAACCTCAGCTCAGTCAGTAGGACTTGTTTTAATAACAGCAAGGTGAAGGCTGTTGTTTCCTGTCATGTGACCCCTATTGCAGTGTTCCGACTGGCTGCTGTCCCTCCTCACAAGCAGGAGTGAAAGAGACCCGTCACTGACCCCCGGGCGGACTGTCAGTCAAGCTGGGGATCAGGACGCAACGTTCAGGAACCTTCAAGCTCTCAAAACGCCAAGTTGAACTTTAATATGAACCAGGCAATACTATTCTTCGTGTTCTCTTCAGTTTTAAAATGAGTTTATAATTAAGCCACTTCTGTTAAGTGATGATTTGTACTTATTATAATTTGATACTAGTCCGCTGGAAGGAATTTAAAAGCCTGGTAGTAGTTTATCTACGGCTAGCTGAGAGGGACAAACCATTCTATCTACGGCTAGCTGAGAGGGACAAAGTACTGGAGCAGAGTACTGTTGCTAGGTAGAAGTAGAGCTGGGTCTCTGGAAGGCCATGGTTTAAACATCCCGAAGATGGATTAAGGGTTAATTATAATAGCCACAACCCACCAATGAGAGAGTCACTTCCTTGAAATTGTTTAACAAATATTTTTCAACCGTCAGTAAAATAAAATTGTGCTTTTTTTTTTTTTCCGGCTGAAGAATCTTTCACCTCACATAATAAGATAACTTTCATATCTGTTATAACCAATGGTTTATATATACACTAGATGAATGACAGGGGGCGCTGTGTTGAAGCCACCGTGCCTCCATCTTGGCTCTCCCCCCCCCCCTCCATTGTAAAAAAATGTTTTGGAAGCTAAAGAAATGTATTTATTAATTGGTTTTAACAACATGTATTCCATTACAGACACCTTAATACTTTTACATTATATAATGTTAGCTGAACGTACAAATAAAATAATATATAACATTTTCCTTTTTAGATTCATGTTACTGTCCCCACTAAAACAAAACAAAAACATTTGATTGAAACACTGTAGAATTCCATTCATTCCTATGGAGGCCTGCTCCTAATGGAGAGAGCCAATATGGCCGACCGGTGGCTTCAAAGCATCTCAATGGCCAACACATAACAACATCAGTAATCCATCCCCTACTGGGGAGAGCCAATATGGCCGACCGGTGGCTTCAAAGCATCTCAATGGCCAACACATAACATCAGTAATCCATCCCCTACTGGAGAGAGCCAATATGGCCGACCGGTGGCTTCAAAGCATCTCAATGGCCAACACATAACATCAGTAATCCATCCCCTACTGGAGAGAGCCAATATGGCCGACCGGTGGCTTCAAAGCATCTCAATGGCCAACACATAACATCAGTAATCCATCCCCTACTGGAGAGAGCCAATATGGCCGACCGGTGGCTTCAAAGCATCTCAATGGCCAACACATAACATCAACAATCCATCCCCTACTGGGGAGAGCCAATATGGCCGACCGATGGCTTCAAAGCATCTCAATGGCCAACACATAACATCAGCAATCCATCCCCTACTGGGGAGAGCCAATATGGCCGACCGGTGGCTTCAAAGCATCTCAATGGCCAACACATAACATCAGTAATCCATCCCCCACTGGGGAGAGCCAATATGGCCGACCGGTGGCTTCAAAGCATCTCAATGGCCAACACATAACATCAGTAATCCATCCCCTACTGGGGAGAGCCAATATGGCCGACCGGTGGCTTCAAAGCATCTCAATGGCCAACACATAACATCAGTAATCCATCCCCTACTGGGGAGAGCCAATATGGCCGACCGGTGGCTTCAAAGCATCTCAATGGCCAATACATAACATCAGTAATCCATCCCCTACTGGGGAGAGCCAATATGGCCGACCGGTGGCTTCAAAGCATCTCAATGGCCAACACATAACATCAGTAATCCATCCCCTACTGGGGAGAGCCAATATGGCCGACCGGTGGCTTCAAAGCATCTCAATGGCCAACACATAACATCAGTAATCCATCCCCTACTGGGGAGAGCCAATATGGCCGACCGGTGGCTTCAAAGCATCTCAATGGCCAACACATAACATCAGTAATCCATCCCCTACTGGGGAGAGCCAATATGGCCGACCGGTGGCTTCAAAGCATCTCAATGGCCAACACATAACATCAGTAATCCATCCCCTACTGGGGAGAGCCAATATGGCCGACCGGTGGCTTCAAAGCATCTCAATGGCCAATACATAACATCAGTAATCCATCCCCTACTGGGGAGAGCCAATATGGCCGACCGATGGCTTCAAAGCATCTCAATGGCCAATACATAACATCAGTAATCCATCCCCTACTGGGGAGAGCCAATATGGCCGACCGGTGGCTTCAAAGCATCTCAATGGCCAACACATAACATCAACAATCCATCTCCTACTGGGGAGAGCCAATATGGCCGACCGGTGGCTTCAAAGCATCTCAATGGCCAACACATAACATCAACAATCCATCTCCTACTGGGGAGAGCCAATATGGCCGACCGGTGGCTTCAAAGCATCTCAATGGCCAACACATAACATCAGCAATCCATCCCCTACTGGGGAGAGCCAATATGGCCGACCGATGGCTTCAAAGCCTCTCAATGGCCAACACATAACATCAGCAATCCATCCCCTACTGGGGAGAGCCAATATGGCCGACCGATGGCTTCAAAGCCTCTCAATGGCCAACACATAACATCAACAATCCAGGGTTTATATACGTTGGTTATTACTCATTGTGCCTTTTTGAAAAGGAAAAGCTGTTTTTCCTCTTTCTAATCGTCTGCATCTCTCCACCTCCTTCTAGACTTTAAAAAGCTAAAACAACAGATGTCAGATGGTCTCTCTTGACCATGCCAGGAGAGATACTAGACGAGTAGGGCTTCATAATACTGTGGTAGACTTTACACGTCTTGTTCAATTGCCTACCAAAGACAGCACTCAGGCTCTTGAGAACTCTTGTTCCTGGTAACCCTTGACGACGTCTGTTTTGTCATCCCCCAGACTCCACCTGGTGCAGCATGTCTACACCATGTGGTTAAACATGTCAAAATAAACACAGGAATATATACAGGCTGCTTGTTTGTTGTTGTTGTCTAATACGCTTTACAAATGCTACGCAAATAACAGGAGGCCAGAGTCTCCTGCTGTTAACCAGACTGGTTACATAAATGTACTGCAATACTCAGTGTATGTATGGGGATATCATCAGTTGACCACCCCCCCCCCCCCTCTATTCCTGTCTGTGTCCCAAATGACAGTCTATTCCCCGACACAGTGCACAGGTAGTGTACTATCTAGAGAGTAGTGTGCCATCAGGACCGTGTCTGTTCCGTGTCTCCTGCCGGTCTGTGAAGACATGTGGCTGAATGATGACATCTCTGGACTGATTTAAATGCTGCTGCCTCTCCTCCCCTCACACACGTTGTCTGTGTTTATTCCCTGATTCATTCTCTGCACTGTCCATTTCCTGTTGGTTTAATTCTCTGCCCTGTCCATTTCCTGTTGGTTTAATTCTCTGCACTGTCCATTTCCTGTTGGTTTAATTCTCTGCACTGTCCATTTCCTGTTGGTTTAATTCTCTGCCCTGACCATTTCCTGTTGGTTTAATTCTCTGCCCTGTCCATTTCCTGTTGGTTTAATTCTCTGCCCTGTCCATTTCCTTTCCTATACTTTAAACACTAGTGCCAGTTAGATTTTCTAATTTGTGCAGAATGACATTATCCTGTCCCCAGATCTGTGTTTGATGTGGTAATGACCAAAGGAGATGGACAGAGGACACACACAGATCTGGGACCAGGCTAGAATGGCATTTAAAGGTATCTGTATATTAGTTTGCTAATTTCCTTTTACAATGTGTGTAAAATGCATATCTAAAAAAATAAATATCTCTTAAACTTTTCCTGGTCGGTCTCCTCCCTAAGGTTGTTGTTAATGGTGGTGTCTCAATGTGGAGACTGATCGACTGAATGACTGACATTGCACTGTGTTTTAGAGGCTTGGAGAAGGAAACTGAAATACAGTATAGAGACATGAAACTGCCGATCTAGTTTAATGAATCACAGACCAGCATGTGAGTCTTCAGCAGGTTCTACTAAGCGGACATGTGGAATTGTTTTAATAAGATGGTCATGGAATTGTTTTAAGAGGGTTATACCATGGATCATTGAGTTATTTCATTTAGAATTATATTACCCCTGTAGGTATCAAAAAACAAATATAATTAAAGTATTTAATAAAATACTGCATTTGGCCTTTACTGCTATAGTCAATATTTCTCTGGGCTATCTTAAGGAATAAGGTTTTGAGGTGTCCTCTGTCTATGAGATATAAGAAAGATCCGGAACTATATATTTTTTCTACATTTGAACCTCTTTTGGGGTGCATAAAACTACTATGATCATTTTTAAAGGTTACCTTTAGGTTTTTAATTTTTAAAGGTTACCTTTAGGTTTTTAATTTTTAACGGTTACCAGGTTACCTTCAGATGAGAACACCCATCGTGTTCGTGAGAGTCTCCCCTTTCTATAGGAGGGCCACATTAGTCTGTAGGGGAGACCTTTCAGAGGTGTTAGTGAGAGTCTCCCCTTTCTATAGGAGGGCCACATTAGTCTGTAGGGGAGACCTTTCAGAGGTGTTCGTGAGAGTCTCCCCTTTCTATAGGAGGGCCACATTAGTCTGTAGGGGAGACCTTTCAGACGTGTTAGTGAGAGTCTCCCCTTTCTATAGGAGGGCCACATTAGTCTGTAGGGGAGACCTTTCAGAGGTGTTAGTGAGAGTCTCCCCTTTCTATAGGAGGGCCACATTAGTCTGTAGGGGAGACCTTTCAGAGGTGTTCGTGAGAGTCTCCCCTTTCTATAGGAGGGCCACATTAGTCTGTAGGGGAGACCTTTCAGACGTGTTAGTGAGAGTCTCCCCTTTCTGTAGGAGGGCCACATTAGTCTGTAGGGGAGACCTTTCAGACGTGTTAGTGAGAGTCTCCCCTTTCTATAGGAGGGCCACATTAGTCTGTAGGGGAGACCTTTCAGAGGTGTTAGTGAGAGTCTCCTCTTTCTATAGGAGGGCCACATTAGTCTGTAGGGGAGACCTTTCAGAGGTGTTAGTGAGAGTCTCCTCTTTCTATAGGAGGGCCACATTAGTCTGTAGGGGAGACCTTTCAGAGGTGTTAGTGAGAGTCTCCCCTTTCTATAGGAGGGCCACATTAGTCTGTAGGGGAGACCTTTCAGAGGTGTTAGTGAGAGTCTCCCCTTTCTATAGGAGGGCCACATTAGTCTGTAGGGGAGACCTTTCAGAGGTGTTAGTGAGAGTCTCCCCTTTCTATAGGAGGGCCACATTAGTCTGTAGGGGAGACCTTTCTAACGTTCTAGACATTTCCCGTGATGTCTCCTGGTCGGACAAACAGCCTTGTAGCTCTGCCAGTTTTCACCGCAGGTACGGAAGGAAGGCTGACGAACGAGGATGCGGTGAATTGAGACCGCAGCCCATACAGGTACGGAAGGAAGGCTGACGAACGAGGATGTGGTGGATTGAGACCGCAGCCCATACAGGTACGGAAGGAAGGCTGACGAACGAGGATGTGGTGGATTGAGACCGCAGCCCATACAGGTACGGAAGGAAGGCTGACTAACGAGGATGTGGTGAATTGAGACCGCAGCCCATACAGGTAGGCTGATGAACGAGGATGTGGTGGATTGAGACCGCAGCCCATACAGGTACGGAAGGAAGGCTGACGAACGAGGATGTGGTGGATTGAGACCGCAGCCCATACAGGTACGGAAGGAAGGCTGACGAACGAGGATGTGGTGAATTGAGACCGCAGCCCATACAGGTACGGAAGGAAGGCTGACGAACGAGGATGTGGTGGATTGAGACCGCAGCCCATACAGGTACGGAAGGAAGGCTGACGAACGAGGATGTGGTGGATTGAGACCGCAGCCCATACAGGTACGGAAGGAAGGCTGACGAACGAGGATGTGGTGGATTGAGACCGCAGCCCATACAGGTACGGAAGGAAGGCTGACGAACGAGGATGTGGTGGATTGAGACCGCAGCCCATACAGGTACGGAAGGAAGGCTGACGAACGAGGATGTGGTGGATTGAGACCGCAGCCCATACAGGTACGGAAGGAAGGCTGACGAACGAGGATGTGGTGGATTGAGACTGCAGCCCATACAGGTACGGAAGGAAGGCTGACGAACGAGGATGTGGTGGATTGAGACCGCAGCCCTTCCAAAACACAAATTACATGTCCAAAAAGGATGTAACACCAGGTCTCTGACCTCCTCCCTATAGGCTGTCTCATCGTTGTCGGGGATCAGGCCTACCACCAGGTCTCTGACCTCCTCCCTATAGGCTGTCTCATCGTTGTCGGGGATCAGGCCTACCACCAGGTCTCTGACCTCCCCCCTATAGGCTGTCTCATCGTTGTCGGGGATCAGGCCTACCACCAGGTCTCTGACCTCCTCCCTATAGGCTGTCTCATCGTTGTCGGTGATCAGGCTTACCACCAGGTTTCTGACCTCCCCCCTATAGGCTGTCTCATCGTTGTCGGTGATCAGGCCTGTCTCATCGTTGTCGGGGATCAGGCCTGTCTCATCGTTGTCGGGGATCAGGCCTACCACCAGGTCTCTGACCTCCTCCCTATAGGCTGTCTCATCGTTGTCGGGGATCAGGCCTGTCTCATCGTTGTCGGGGATCAGGCCTACCACCAGGTCTCTGACCTCCTCCCTATAGGCTGTCTCATCGTTGTCGGTGATCAGGCCCTACCACCAGGTCTCTGACCTCCTCCCTATAGGCTGTCTCATCGTTGTCGGGGATCAGGCCTACCACCAGGTCTCTGACCTCCTCCCTATAGGCTGTCTCATCGTTGTCGGGGATCAGGCCTACCACCAGGTCTCTGACCTCCTCCCTATAGGCTGTCTCATCGTTGTCGGGGATCAGGCCTACCACCAGGTCTCTGACCTCCTCCCTATAGGCTGTCTCATCGTTGTCGGGGATCAGGCCTACCTACCACCAGGTCTCTGACCTCCTCCCTATAGGCTGTCTCATCGTTGTCGGTGATCAGGCCTACCACCAGGTCTCTGACCTCCTCCCTATAGGCTGTCTCATCGTTGTCGGTGATCAGGCCTGTCTCATCGTTGTCGGGGATCAGGCCTGTCTCATCGTTGTCGGGGATCAGGCCTACCACCAGGTCTCTGACCTCCTCCCTATTGGCTGTCTCATCGTTGTCGGGGATCAGGCCTGTCTCATCGTTGTCGGGGATCAGGCCTACCACCAGGTCTCTGACCTCCTCCCTATAGGCTGTCTCATCGTTGTTGGGGATCAGGCCTGTCTCATCGTTGTTGGAGATCAGGCCTGTCTCATCGTTGTCGGGGATCAGGCCTACCACCAGGTCTCTGACCTCCTCCCTATAGGCTGTCTCATCGTTGTCGGGGATCAGGCCTACCACCAGGTCTCTGACCTCCTCCCTATAGGCTGTCTCATCGTTGTCGGGGATCAGGCCTACCACCAGGTCTCTGACCTCCTCCCTATAGGCTGTCTCATCGTTGTTGGGGATCAGGCCTGTCTCATCGTTGTTGGAGATCAGGCCTGTCTCATCGTTGTCGGGGATCAGGCCTACCACCAGGTCTCTGACCTCCTCCCTATAGGCTGTCTCATCGTTGTTGGGGATCAGGCCTGTCTCATCGTTGTTGGAGATGAGGCCTGTCTCATCGTTGTCGGGGATCAGGCCTACCACCAGGTCTCTGACCTCCTCCCTATAGGCTGTCTCATCGTTGTCGGGGATCAGGCCTACCACCAGGTCTCTGACCTCCTCCCTATAGGCTGTCTCATCGTTGTTGGGGATCAGGCCTGTCTCATCGGTGTTGGAGATCAGGCCTGTCTCATCGTTGTCGGGGATCAGGCCTACCACCAGGTCTCTGACCTCCTCCCTATAGGCTGTCTCATCGTTGTTGGGGATCAGGCCTGTCTCATCGTTGTTGGAGATGAGGCCTGTCTCATCGTTGTCGGGGATCAGGCCTACCACCAGGTCTCTGACCTCCTCCCTATAGGCTGTCTCATCGTTGTCGGGGATCAGGCCTACCACCAGGTCTCTGACCTCCTCCCTATAGGCTGTCTCATCGTTGTCGGGGATCAGGCCTACCACCAGGTCTCTGACCTCCTCCCTATAGGCTGTCTCATCGTTGTCGGGGATCAGGCCTACCACCAGGTCTCTGACCTCCTCCCTATAGGCTGTCTCATCGTTGTCGGTGATCAGGCCTACCACCAGGTCTCTGACCTCCTCCCTATAGGCTGTCTCATCGTTGTCGGTGATCAGGCCTGTCTCATCGTTGTTGGGGATCAGGCCTGTCTCATCGTTGTTGGAGATCAGGCCTGTCTCATCGTTGTCGGGGATCAGGCCTACCACCAGGTCTCTGACCTCCTCCCTATAGGCTGTCTCATCGTTGTCGGGGATCAGGTCTACCACCAGGTCTCTGACCTCCTCCCTATAGGCTGTCTCATCGTTGTTGGGGATCAGGCCTGTCTCATCGTTGTTGGAGATCAGGCCTGTCTCATCGTTGTCGGGGATCAGGCCTACCACCAGGTCTCTGACCTCCTCCCTATAGGCTGTCTCATCGTTGTCGGTGATCAGGCCCTACCACCAGGTCTCTGACCTCCTCCCTATAGGCTGTCTCATCGTTGTCGGGGATCAGGCCTACCACCAGGTCTCTGACCTCCTCCCTATAGGCTGTCTCATCGTTGCCGGGGATCAGGCCTACCACCAGGTCTCTGACCTCCTCCCTATAGGCTGTCTCATCGTTGTCGGGGATCAGGCCTACCACCAGGTCTCTGACCTCCTCCCTATAGGCTGTCTCATCGTTGTCGGGGATCAGGTCTACCACCAGGTCTCTGACCTCCTCCCTATAGGCTGTCTCATTGTTGTTGGGGATCAGGCCTGTCTCATCGTTGTTGGAGATCAGGCCTGTCTCATCGTTGTCGGGGACCAGGCCTACCACCAGGTCTCTGACCTCCTCCCTATAGGCTGTCTCATCGTTGTCGGTGATCAGGCCCTACCACCAGGTCTCTGACCTCCTCCCTATAGGCTGTCTCATCGTTGTCGGGGATCAGGCCTACCACCAGGTCTCTGACCTCCTCCTATAGGCTGTCTCATCGTTGTCGGTGATCAGGCCTACCACCAGGTCTCTGACCTCCTCCCTATAGGCTGTCTAGTCGTTGTCGGTGATCAGGCCTACCACCAGGTCTCGGAGGAGGGACTAGGGAGGGGACTAGCACACACCCCTGAGGGAGTACAGGAGGGGACTAGCACACACCCCTGGGGAGTACAGGAGGGGACTAGCACACACCCCTGGGGAGTACAGGAGGGGACTAGCACACACCCCTGAGGGAGTACAGGAGGGGGCTAGCACACACCCCTGAGGGAGTACAGGAGGGGACTAGCACACACCCCTGAGGGAGTACAGGAGGGGACTAGCACACACCCCTGAGGGAGTACAGGAGGGGACTAGCACACACCCCTGAGGGAGTACAGGAGGGGACTAGCACACACCCCTGAGGGGCTCCAGTGTTAAGGATCAGCGTGGCAGACGTGTTGTTACCTACCCTCACCACCAGGATCCAGTTGCAGAGGGAGGTGTTTAGTCCCAGGATCCTTAGCTTTGTGATGAGCTTCGTGGGCACGATGGTGTTGAACGCTGAGCTGTAGTCAACGAACAGCAAGCATTCTGAGGCAGATATCAGTTTTTAGTGACAATAAGAATCAAGAGGACAATTGGTCTTCACTTTTATTCAGTTTTTCATAACATTAATATATTCACAATCATTGTGATTTTGTACAGTATCAGAGAAATAAGCATGTATAAACTATTTATCCCAGTTTTATTGTTAAAGAACCATTTACATTTTTGACTTAAAACACATTTTTACATATTTTTTATTTTGCTATAGAATGGTTAAACCAAGCGACTCCCTTAAACCAAGCGACTCCCTTAAACCAAGCGACTCCCTCACTGAGCCGCTAGCCCGCTGACCGTGCAGCTATATTGCTATAGAATGGTTAAACCAAGTGACTCTCTTAAACCAAGCGACTCTCTTAAACCAAGCGACTCTCTTAAACCAAGCGACTCTCTTAAACCAAGCGACTCCCTCCCTGAGCCGCTAACCCGCTGACCATGCAGCTATATTGCTATAGAATGATTAAACCAAGCGGCTCCCTTAAACCAAGCGACTCCCTCACTGAGCCGCTAGCCCGCTGACCATGCAGCTATATTGCTATAGAATGATTAAACCAAGCGACTCTCTTAAACCAAGCGACTCTCTTAAACCAAGCGACTCCCTCCCTGAGCCACTAGCCCGCTGACCATGCAGCTATATTGCTATAGAATGGTTAAACCAAGCGACTCCCTCCCTGAGCCACTAGCCCGCTGACCGTGCAGCTATATTGCTATAGAATGGTTAAACCAAGCGACTGGTACATTCAGATCACTTTGAGGTTGACACAGAAAGAAGAAGAACACACTGACATTTTGACAAGTCATTTTAAATGTTTTTAAATGTACTATTGTCTTCTGCAACGAACAGAACATCTGAAATGGGTTCACGACAGAACATCTGAAATGGGTTCACGACAGAACATCTGAAATGGGTTCACGACAGAACATCTGAAATGGGTTCACGACAGAACATCTGAAATGGGTTCACGACAGAACATCTGAAATGGGTTCACGACAGAACATCTGAAATGGGCTCACGACAGAACATCTGAAATGGGTTCACGACAGAACATCTGAAATGGGTTCACGACAGAACATCTGAAATGGGTTCACAACAGAACAGTGTAGATCCAAAAGCTGAACTCCAAAGGCACATCTCACAAAGATGCTGCTTCTCGTCTCTCCACTGTGAGCATTAGACTGCTGGATGGAAGGGTGCTCTGCTGGCTGACTGGCTGACTGGCTGGCTGGCTGACTGGCTGGCTGGCTGACTGACTGGCTGGCTGACTGGCTGGCTGACTGGCTGACTGGCTGGCTGACTGGCTGGCTGGCTGACTGGCTGACTGGCTGGCTGGCTGACTGGCTGACTGACTGGCTGACTGGCTGACTGACTGGCTGACTGGCTGGCTGGCTGGCTGACTGGCTGACTGACTGGCTGGCTGGCTGGCTGACTCATAACTTCTGGTCATTTCTTCAAAAGATACATGTTTTTACACACTTACTTTGCATTTACCTGGACTTCCTGTATAATTCCCCGTTAGTATTGAGCACATTGCTTCATCATTGTTTTCAGACAAATGGGGGTTATACACAGAACTGAGACGACTGCCCCAAAACTAGCACTGTATTTCTAGACAGAGAACGGATGGTCAAATACTCCTTGAACCCCAGAGGAAATAGTGCCGTTTGCATCGTTTATTCGCTCGGTTAATATTGTGATTTATGCTTCATGCATTAATCTAGTTCAATATCAGCACGATAAAGCTGTACAACAACATGTTGTTTTCTGAATAGCCTCTGGGGCTAACGCTAGCCCGGTCAATTCAAGTCGTTATGTCTTCCAAGCTTTAAAAAAAACACAAATCAACCGTCCTATTGGCCAGTCAAAGCAGCCTGGGAAAGTAGTCCTACATTGTAATGGTTGTTATCTGATTTGACAAGGTTCTGCAGGCTGGAGAATGGACCTGGCCCGCAGAACACGGACCCAGCAGGAGAATGGACCTGGCCCGCAGAACACGGACCCAGCAGGAGAATGGACCTGGCCCGCAGAACACGGACCCAGCAGGAGAATGGACCTGGCCCGCAGAACACGGACCCAGCAGGAGAATGGACCTGGCCTGCAGAACACGGACCCAGCAGGGAAATGGACCTGGCCCGCAGAACACGGACCCAGCAGGAGAATAGACCTGGCCCGCAGAACACGGACCCAGCAGGGAAATGGACCTGGCCCGCAGAACACGGACCCAGCAGGGAAATGCTGACAGATATCTTGGAACATTGGACCTTATGCATTGATGTTTTTTAAAAGCTAAATAGTTCACAACATTTACTGTCGGTCAACTAACGCTAAAACAGATCAGGGTGAAAAAGGTCTTTGGAGAGAGAAATACCTAGTAGGTGTCGGTAGAGATGTGATATATTACACAGAGAGAAATACCTAGTAGGGGTCGGTAGAGATGTGATATATTACACAGAGAGAAATACCTAGTAGCGGTCGGTAGAGATGTGATATATTACACAGAGAGAAATACCTAGTAGCGGTCGGTAGAGATGTGATATATTACACAGAGAGAAATACCTAGTAGGTGTCGGTAGAGATGTGATATATTATACAGAGAGAAATACCTAGTAGAGGTCGGTAGAGATGTGATATATTACACAGAGAGAAAGAAACAGGTCGGTTTGGGTCCGTAATGCTCTGAGCTCGTTCAGCATCTTCTGAGTCGTGTTGTGCAACGTTGCATAGATCCAGTACGTCATGTTGGGAGCTTCACGCAGGACAGAGTGAAGGGTCGCGTTTGAGAACATCAAAACCGTGGTGTATCATGGGTAAATTGTGACTTGACCTACAAAATAATATTGAGAGGTGATTTGCAGTCTGGACTCGTATTTAAAGTCGGCTGTGATGTTTCCAAATGGTGCCTTATTCCCTCCATAGTGCACTCTGTAATAGGGACCTATTTGGGATGCGCTCCAGCAGGCCAGACAGGGTCAGAGGTTAGAGGTCAGATGTACTTGTTGGCCAGGTTCTGCACATCGTTCTTACTGAAGGCATCACTGTCCACAGCAGACAGACGGTCAAACAGTCGAGTCATCTGATCATGTTCACTCTTTAGCAGCATCACGACGACCTGGTAACACACAGAGACGAGAGGTTAACACACAGAGACGAGAGGTTAACAGGGCATCTGTTAACTTCACTAGGGTAGGGTGCAGCATTAGGACATTTGGATGAAACGCGAGCCCAAATTAAACTGCCTGCTACTCAGGCCCAGAAGCTAGGATATGCATATACGGTTAACACAGCATCACGACTACCTGTTGATACACAGTGGCCTTTAAAACAGCTGTTTCCCTGATCGGTATCAATAAACAATACAACATCACAGTGGTCAAAACAGCAGCGTCAGTAGAGACACACAGTGGTCAGTAGAGACACACAGTGGTCAGCACTACAACCTGACAACAGTAGAGACACACACTGGTCAGTACTACACCCTGACAACAGTAGAGACACACACTGGTCAGTACTACAACCTGACAACAGTAGAGACACACAGTGGTCAGTAGAGACACACAGTGGTCAGTACTACAACCTGACAACAGTAGAGACACACAGTGGTCAGTACTACACCCTGACAACAGTAGAGACACACAGTGGTCAGTACTACAACCTGACAACAGTAGAGACACACAGTGGTCAGTACTACAACCTGACAACAGTAGAGACACACAGTGGTCAGTACTACACCCTGACAACAGTAGAGACACACAGTGGTCAGCACTACAACCTGACAACAGTAGAGACACACAGTGGTCAGTACTACACCCTGACAACAGTAGAGACACACAGTGGTCAGTACTACAACCTGACAACAGTAGAGACACACAGTGGTCAGTACTACAACCTGACAACAGTAGAGACACACAGTGGTCAGTACTACAACCTGACAACAGTAGAGACACACAGTGGTCAGTAGAGACACACAGTGGTCAGTAGAGACACACAGTGGTCAGCACTACAACCTGACAACAGACTGTCTAGTTTAGCTAAATAAAAAGATCCAAAACACTGAACAAGAATGAAAAATACATTCATTTCATTCCGGGATTCAAAACGAACCACAAAGCACCATCATCTCACTGCACTCGACTTATAAAGGACATTTTCCAGACGTTCACCCCAGATCACATTTACATGTGAAGACTTGTAAAAGGCAAGGAGCAGCTGGTTGGTTCATTGTGGTTTGTTTTGAATGGTTGACCAAGAAGAAGCTTCTAGATCATACCGAGAACCTGTCAGCAGTGTGTAGATGGTTGAGGTGCTGGTAGACGAGGTCAGGGTCCTTCTGTAGGAGCTGTGTGTCCAGGGTCTGCATAAGGAAGCTGACTGTTTGTCCATCCAGCTGATTACTGAGGTAGATGGGCAGAGTCTCAGGGGGAACACGGCTCAGCAGCTCAGCACAGGCTGGGAGGTTGGACTGGGCCCGCGCTGCGTTCAGGGACTGGTTGAACTCATAGGCGTTCGAGGGCTGGAGGTTGATGGTTATTGCCTCTTGCTCTCCTCCTCTTCCTCCTCCTCCACAGTGGTTCTCTGCTGGGCCTGGGGTTGACGTGGATGTTGTTGATGTTTCTGCTGTCTCTGATTCTGCTGCTTTGGTCCTGTCTGGCTCTGCAACCTGCCGGTCTTCGTCCTCAGTCCCCTCAACCTGACGGAGGACAGGAAGACAGCTTGTGACCATCTAGACACCGCTTTGTGGCCCCTAATTACATTATCTAGTGTCCTTCCCCATGATTACATTATTACATTAGCTGTGTCCTTCCCCATTATTACATTAGCCGTGTCCTTCCCCATTATAACATTATCTAGTGTCCTTCCCCATTATTACATTAGCTGTGTCCTTCTCCATTATTACATTAGCTGTGTCCTTCCCCATTATTACATTATCTAGTGTCCTTCCCCATTATTACATTAGCTGTGTCCTTCCCATTATTACATTAGCTGTGTCCTTCTCCATTATTACATTAGCTGTGTCCTTCCCCATTATTACATTATCTAGTGTCCTTCCCCATTATTACATTAGCTGTGTCCTTCCCCATAATTACATTATCTAGTGTCCTTCCCCATTATTACATTAGCTGTGTCCTTCCCATTATTACATTAGCTGTGTCCTTCCCCATTATTACATTAGCTGTGTCCTTCCCCATTATTACATTAGCTGTGTCCTTCCCCATTATTACATTAGCTGTGTCCTTCCCCATTATTACATTATCTGTGTCCTTCCCATTATTACATTAGCTGTGTCCTTCCCCATTATTACATTAGCTGTGTCCTTCCCATTATTACATTAGCTGTGTCCTTCCCCATTATTACATTAGCTGTGTCCTTCCCCATTATTACATTAGCTGTGTCCTTCCCATTATTACATTATCTAGTGTCCTTCCCCATTATTACATTATCTAGTGTCCTTCCCCATTAATAAATTAGCCGTGTCCTTCTCCATTATTACATTAGCTGTGTCCTTCCCCATTATTACATTACCTAGTGTCCTTCCCCATTATTATATTATCTAGTGTCCTTCCCCATTAATAAATTAGCCGTGACCTTCCCCATTATTACATTATCTAGTGTCCTTCCCCATTATTGCATTAGCTGTGTCCTTCCCATTATTACATTAGCTGTGTCTTAACCATTATTACATTATCTGTGTCCTTCCCCATTATTACATTAGCTGTGTCTTAACCATTATTACATTATCTGTGTCCTTCCCCATTATTACATTAGCCGTGCCCTTCCCCATTATTACATTAGCCGTGTCCTTCCCCATTATTACATTAGCTGTGTCCTTCCCCATTATTACATTAGCTGTGTCCTTCCCCATTATTACATTAGCTGTGTCCTTCCCCATTATTACATTAGCTGTGTCCTTCCCCATTATTACATTAGCTGTGTTCTTCCCCATTATTACATTAGCGGTTTCCTACCCCATTATTACATTAGCTGTGTCCTTCCCATTATTGCATTAGCTGTGTCCTTCTCCATTATTACATTAGCTGTGTTCTTCCCCATTATTACATTAGCTGTGTCCTTACCCATTATTACATTAGCTGTGTCCTTCTCCATTATTACATTAGCTGTGTCCTTCCCATTATTACATTAGCTGTGTCCTTCTCCATTATTACATTAGCTGTGTTCTTCCCCGTTATTACATTAGCTGTGTCCTTACCCATTATTACATTAGCTGTGTCCTTCTCCATTATTACATTAGCTGTGTTCTTCCCCATTATTACATTAGCTGTGTCCTTCTCCATTATTACATTAGCTGTGTCCTTCCCCATTATTACATTAGCGGTTTCCTACCCCATTATTACATTAGCTGTGTCTTAACCCATTATTACATTAGCTGTGTCCTTCCCGATTATTACATTACCTGTGTCCTCTGTTTTTTACTTGGCCGTTACTGAATCTCATTTCTGTACAGCACTTTGCACTGTAACTATGTCTGGGTCGAGAGAACTGGCCCAAGGTGTAGAACAAGTGTTGGCTAGCTACAGTACCTCAGTGATGGGTCCAGTCCTCCTTCAGTGATGGGTATGGTAGTATAGTGTATGTATTAATGTGTAGTATAGTGTATATATTAATGTTGGGTATAGTGTATATATTAATGTGTAGTATAGTGTATATATTAATGTGTAGTATAGTGTATATATTAATGTGTGGTATAGTGTATATATTAATGTGTATTATAGTGTATATATTAATGTGTAGTATACTGTATATATTAATATGTAGTATAGCGTATATATTAATGCATAGTATATTCTACCTCAGTGATGGGTATGGTAGTATAGTGTATATATTAATGTGTAGTATAGTGTATATATTAATGTGTGGTATAGTGTATATATTAATGTGTAGTATAGTGTATATATTAATGTGTAGTATAGTTTATATATTAATGTGTAGTATAGTGTATATATTAATGTGTAGTATAGTGTATATATTAATGTTGGGTATAGTGTATATATTAATGTGTATTATAGTGTATATATTAATGTGTAGTATAGTGTATATATGAATGTGTAGTATAGTGTATATATGAATGTGTAGTATATTCTACCTCAGTGATGGGTCCAGTCCTCCTCCAGTGATGGGTATGGTAGTATAGTGTATATATTAATGTGTAGTATAGTGCATATATTAATGTGTAGTATAGTGTATATATTAATGTGTAGTATAGTGCATATATTAATGTGTAGTATAGTGTATATATTAATGTGTAGTATAGTGCATATATTAATGTGTAGTATAGTGCATATATTAATGTGTAGTATATTTTACCTCAGTGATGGGTATGGTAGTATAGTGTATATATTAATGTGTAGTATAGTGTATATATTAATGTGTAGTATAGTGTATATATTAATGTGTAGTATAGTGTATTATTAATGCATAGTATATTTTACCTCAGTGATGGGTATGGTAGTATAGTGTATATATTAATGTGTAGTATATTCTACCTCAGTGATGGGTACAGTCCTCCTGGGGTTGCTAGGTGATCCCCGGGCCAGACTCTGTCTGAGCAGCAGCGTGACCTCCTCCAGCTCCTTCTCAGCCTCCGCTACGTTGGGATCCTGCTGTAGCACCTCCTGTAGGTCAGAGCTGCACGCCAGGTAGTCCTGGGGATGGGGGCACACACACACACACACACACACACACACACACACACACACACACATATATATGTGGAGGAAGAGGAAGAGACCAGGTAGTCGTTTCAATACCTGTCTACAAAAGTAGTCAACCCAGATTGGCGGCCAAACCCGCAAACTAGTCGTGTGAATCCCTAAAACCTGTCCCTTTACCTTGAGGCCTTTATTGGCCATGGCCCGTCTGTAGAAGGCCTTCTTATTGGCTGGCTCCAGCCTCAGGGCAGAGTCACAGTCCTGCTTGGCTTCAGCAAACATATCTAGCTTCAGGAAGCACAGCGCTCTAAGGACAGAATGTAATACAGTATTATAGTGTATCTCTATGGAGGCAGAGTGTAATACAGTATTATAGTGTCTCTATGGAGGCAGAATATAATACAACAGTATTATAGTGTCTCTATGGAGGCAGACTGTAATACAACAGTATTATAGTGTCTCTATGGAGGCAGACTGTAATACAACAGTATTATAGTGTCTCTATGGAGGCAGACTGTAATACAACAGTATTATAGTGTCTCTATGGAGGCAGAATGTGATACAACAGTATTATAGTGTCTCTATGGAGGCAGAATGTGATACAACAGTATTATAGTGTCTCTATGGAGGCAGAATGTAAAACAACAGTATTATAGTGTCTCTATGGAGGCAGAATGTGATACAACAGTATTATAGTGTCTCTATGGAGGCAGAATGTGATACAACAGTATTATAGTGTCTCTATGGAGGCAGAATGTAATACAACAGTATTGTAGTGTCTCTATGGAGGCAGAATGTAATACAACAGTATTATAGTGTCTCTATGGAGGCAGACTGTAATACAACAGTATTATAGTGTCTCTATGGAGGCAGACTGTAATACAACAGTATTATAGTGTCTCTATGGAGGCAGAATGTAATACAACAGTATTATAGTGTCTCTCTGGTTCTGGAGGATAACACAACACTGTTGTTCAACATAGCAGCCAAACACAGCTCATACAATCAGCCTCTTGTATTTTCTGACCCCACAGACAGACATCCTCGCACCAAGACAAACTACAGTGTTTTAATATTGATAAGCCTGTCGTTCCTCTGGCGTACTCAACACTTCGCCTAAGGCCATGTGTGTGTTGTAAAGCTGTCCTTTTTAGCCACGCTCTCATGTGGCTGTGGAGTGTGTACTGTGACTGTCTGTGGAGTGTGTACTGTGACTGTCTGTGGAGTGTGTACTGTGACTGTCTGTGGAGTGTGTACTGTGACTGTCTGTGGAGTGTGTACTGTGACTGTCTGTACACACAGGGCTTTACGCAGAACAGGACGTGAACACAAAGGTAGGGTGCAGTGAGTCATGTCAGGGTGGCCAGTCCCTTTCATCTCTATGGTACAGAACACTCTGTCAACGCTGACAACACTACTCTACCTGCTAGGAGGGGAGGGGAGAGGAGAGGGAGACGAGGGGGAGAGGAGAGAGGGGGAGAGGAGAGGAGAGAGGGGGAGAGGAGAGAGGGAGAGAGGGGGAGAGGAGAGGAGAGAGGAGGAGGAGAGGAGAGAGGGGGAGAGGAGAGAGGGAGAGAGGGGGAGAGGAGAGAGGGGGAGAGGAGAGGAGAGAGGGGGAGGGGAGAGAGGGGGAGAGGAGAGGAGAGAGGAGGAGGAGGAGGGGGAGAGGAGGAGGAGGAGGAGGGGGAGAGGAGAGAGGGGGAGAGGAGAGGAGAGAGGGGGAGAGGAGAGAGGGAGAGAGGGGGAGAGGAGAGAGGGGGAGAGGAGAGGAGAGAGGGGGAGGGGAGAGAGGGGGAGAGGAGAGGAGAGAGGAGGAGGAGGAGGGGGAGAGGAGGAGAGGAGGAGGAGGAGGAGGGGGAGAGGAGAGAGGGGGAGAGGAGAGGAGAGAGGGGGAGAGGAGAGAGGGAGAGAGGGGGAGAGGAGAGGAGGAGGAGGGGGAGAGGAGAGAGGGGGAGAGGAGAGGAGAGAGGGGGAGAGGAGAGGAGAGAGGGGGAGAGGAGATGAGAGAGGGAGAGAGGAGGAGGGGGAGAGGAGGAGGGGGAGAGGAGAGAGGGGGAGGGGAGAGAGGGGGAGAGGAGAGGAGAGAGGAGGAGGAGGAGGGGGAGAGGAGGAGAGGAGGAGGAGGAGGAGGGGGAGAGGAGAGGAGAGAGGGGGAGGGAAGAGGAGGAGGGGGAGAGGAGAGGAGAGAGGGGGAGAGGAGAGGAGAGAGGGGGAGAGGAGAGGAGGAGGAGGAGGAGGGGGAGAGGAGAGGAGAGGGAGAGGAGAGGCGGGAGGAGAGGAGGAGGGGGAGAGGAGAAGGAGACGAGAGGGAGGGAAGAGGAGGAGGAGGGGGAGAGGGAGAGGAGGGATGGGAGAGGATGAGAAACGGAAACGGGGTCGTGTTCATTAGTGCAAACCGTAGCAAAAAAGTTTTGCAACAGAACGTGACAATAAGCGTTTCTTATTAGACAAGTTCAGGTAGTCCGTCCCTGTTTCAGTCCGTTTGTTCTGTTTCGGTGCCTAATGAATAGGACCCAGGTTTCCCATCCCAGGGGGGCCCGTGTTGCATGTCTTTCTAGGACAATTTACGCTCCGCTACCCTGTTCTGTAGTACACACTGTGTCTATAATTAGGCTATGAGAGAGAGAGGAGCAGACACCCTGCTGTCCTCTGCTGTTCCTGTTTGTATTTCCACACTACAGCAACAATACCTCTGATTAGTCTGACTGGATTTACTGACAGCAGGCTGGCTGGGGTTAGAGCAGGCTGACTGGGGTTAGAGCAGACTGGCTGGGGTTAGAGCCGACTGGCTGGGGTTAGAGCAGACTGACTGGGGTTAGAGCAGACTGACTGGGGTTAGAGCAGACTGACTGGGGTTAGAGCAGACTGACTGGGGTTAGAGCAGAGTGGCTGGGGTTAGAGCAGACTGACTGGGGTTAGAGCAGAGTGGCTGGGGTTAGAGCAGACTGACTCGGGTTAGAGCAGAGTGGCTGGGGTTAGAGAAGAGTGGCTGAGGTTAGAGCAGACTGACTGGGGTTAGAGCAGACTGACTGGGGTTAGAGCAGACTGACTGGGGTTAGAGCAGAGTGGGGTTAGAGCAGAGCGGGGTTAGAGCAGAGCGGGGTTAGAGCAGAGCGGGGTTAGAGCAGAGCGGGGTTAGAGCAGAGCGGGGTTAGAGCAGAGCGACTGGGGTTAGAGCAGAGCGACTGGGGTTAGAGCAGACTGGCTGGGGTTAGAGCAGGCTGGCTGGGGTTAGAACACAGACCGGGGTTCTGTTCCCACGGGTTACACAGACCGGGGTTCTGTTCCAACTGGTCACACAGACCAGGGTTCTGTTCCAACTGGTCACACAGACCGGGGTTCTGTTCCAACTGGTCACACAGACCGGGGTTATGTTCCCACTGGTCACACAGACCGGGGTTATGTTCCCACTGGTTACACAGACCGGGGTTCTGTTCACACTGGTCACACAGACCGGGGTTCTGTTCCCACTGGTCACACAGACCGGGGTTCTGTTCCCACTGGTCACACAGACCGGGGTTCTGTTCCCATTGGTCACACAGACCGGGGTTCTGTTCCCACTGGTCACACAGACCGGGGTTCTGTTCCCACTGGTCACACAGACCGGGGTTCTGTTCCCACTGGTTACACAGACCGGGGTTCTGTTCCCACTGGTTACACAGACCGGGGTTCTATTCCCACTGGTTACACAGACCGGGGTTCTGTTCCCACTGGTCACACAGACCGGGGTTCTGTTCCCACTGGTCACACAGACCGGGGTTCTGTTCCCACTGGTCACACAGACCGGGGTTCTGTTCCCACTGGTCACACAGACCGGGGTTCTGTTCTCACTGGTTACACAGACCGGGGTTCTGTTCCCACTGGTCACACAGACCGGGGTTCTGTTCCCACTGGTCACACAGACCGGGGTTCTGTTCCCACTGGTCACACAGACCGGGGTTCTGTTCACACTGGTCACACAGACCGGGGTTCTGTTCCCACTGGTTACACAGACCGGGGTTCTGTTCCCACTGGTCACACAGACCGGGGTTCTGTTCCCACTGGTCACACAGACCGGGGTTCTGTTCCCACTGGTCACACAGACTGGGGTTCTGTTCCCACTGGTCACACAGACCGGGGTTCTGTTCCCACTGGTCACACAGACCGGGGTTCTGTTCCCACTGGTCACACAGACCGGGGTTCTGTTCCCACTGGTTACACAGACCGGGGTTCTGTTCCCACTGGTTACACAGACCGGGGTTCTGTTCCCACTGGTTACACAGACCGGGGTTCTGTTCCCACTGGTCACACAGACCGGGGTTCTGTTCCCACTGGTTACACAGACCGGGGTTCTGTTCCCACTGGTCACACAGACCGGGGTTCTGTTCCCACTGGTTACACAGACTAGGGTTCTGTTCTAACTGGTTACACAGACCGGGGTTCTGTTCCCACCACATTCAGTGCATTAGGAATGTGTTCAGAACCCTTCCCCTTTTCCCACATGTTGTTACATAACAGCCTTATTCTAAACTAGACCAAATAAAAACAATTCCTCATCAATCTACACACAATACCCCATAATGACATCACAATACCCCATAATGACATCACAATACCCCATAATAACATCACAATACCCCATAATGACATCACAATACCCCATAATGACATCACAATACCCCATAATGACATCACAATACCCCATAATGACAAAGCGAAAACAGGTTATGAAACATAGAAAAACAGAATTACCTTATTTACATAAGTATTCAGACCCTTTGCTATGAGACTCAATTGAGCTCAGGTGCATTTTGTTTCCATTGATCATCCTTGAGATGTTTCTACAACTTGATTGGAGTCCACCTGTGGTAAATTCAATTGATTGGACATGATTTGGAAAGGCACACACCTGTCTATATAAGGTCCCACAGTTGACAGTGCATGTCAGAGTAAAAACCAAGCCATGAGGTCAAAGGAATTGTCGGTAGAGCTCCGAGACAGGATTGTGTCGAGGCACAGATCTGGGGAAGGATACCAAAACATTTCTGCAGCATTGAAGGTCCCCAAGAACAAAATGGCCTCCATTCTTAAATGGAAGGAGTTTGGAACCACCAAGACTCTTCCTAGAGCTGGCCGCACAGCCAAACTGAGCAATCAGGGAGAAGGGTCACCCTGACAGAGCTCCAGAGTTCTTCTGTGGAGATGGGAGAATCTTCAAGAAGGACAACCAACTCTACATCACTCCACCAATCAGGCCTTTACGGTAGAGTGACCAGAAGGAAGCCACTCCTCAGTAAAAGGAACATGACAGCCCACTTGGAGTTTGCCAAAAGGCACCTAAAGGACTCTCAAGACCATGAGAAACAAGATTCTCTGGCCTGATGAAACCAAGATTGAACTCTTTGGCCTGAATGCCAAGCGTCACATCTGGAGGAAACCTGGCAGCATCTCTACGGTGAAGCATGGTGGTGGCAGCATCAGAGCCCAGACTTGAACCCGATCGAACATCAATGGAGAGACCTGAAAATAGTTGTGCAGCGACGCTCCCCATCCAACCTGACAGAGCTGGAGAGGATCTGCAGTGAAAAATGTGTGCCAAGCTTGTAGCATCATACCCAAGAAGACCTGAGGCTGTAATCACTGCCAAAGGTGCTTCAACAAAGTACTGAGTAAAGGGTCTGAATACTTAAGTAAATGTGATATTTTATTTTGTCTTATTATTTGTAAAAAAAAAAATCTAAAACCTGTTTTTGCTTTGTCATTATGGGGTATTGTGATGTCATTATGGGGTATTGTGATGTCATTATGGGGTATTGTGATCATTATGGGGTATTGTGATGTCATTAAGGGGTATTGTGATGTCAATATGGGGTGTTGTGATGTCATTATGGAGTATTGTGATGTCATTATGGGGTATTGTGATGTCATTATGGGGTATTGTGATGTCATTATAGGGTATTATGATGTCATTATGGGGTATTGTGATGTCATTATGGGGTATTGTGATGTCATTATGGGGTATTGTGATGTTATTATGGGGTATTGTGATGTCAATATGGGGTATTGTGATGTCAATATGGGGTATTGTGATGTTATTATGGGGTATTGTGATGTCATTATGGGGTATTGTGATGTTATTATGGGGTATTGTGATGTTATTATGGGGTATTGTGATGTTATTATGGGGTATTGTGATGTCATTATGGGGTATTGTGATGTTATTATGGGGTATTGTGATGTCATTATGGGGTATTGTGATGTTATTATGGGGTATTGTGATGTTATTATGGGGTATTGTGATGTTATTATGGGGTATTGTGATGTCATTATGGGGTATTGTGATGTTATTATGGGGTATTGTGATGTCATTATAGGGTGTTGTGATGTCATTATGGGGTATTGTGATGTCATTATGGGGTATTGTGATCATTATGGGGTATTGTGATGTCATTATGGGGTATTGTGTGCAGATTGAAGAGGGGGGGTGGGGAAACCAAGTTAATCAGTTTCAGAAGAAGAGGGGGGTGGGGAAACCAAGTTAATCAGTTTCAGAATAAGAGGGGGGGTGGGGAAACCAAGTTAATCAGTTTCAGAAGAAGAGGGGGGATGGGGAAACCAAGTTAATCAGTTTCAGAAGAAGAGGGGGGGTGGGGAAACCAAGTTAATCAGTTTCAGAAGAAGAGGGGGGGTGGGGAAACCAAGTTAATCAGTTTCAGAAGAAGAGGGGGGTGGGGAAACCAAGTTAATCAGTTTCAGAAGAAGAGGGGGTGTAGGGAAACCAAGTTAATCAGTTTCAGAAGAAGAGGGGGTGTGGGGAAACCAAGTTAATCAGTTTCAGAATAAGAGGGGGGGTGGGGAAACCAAGTTAATCCGTTTCAGAAGAAGAGGGGGGGAGGGGAAACCAAGTTAATCGGTTTCAGAATAAGGGGGGGTGGGGAAACCAAGTTAATCCGTTTCAGAAGAAGGCTGTAACGTAACAAAATGTGGAAAACGTCAAGGTGTTTGAATACTTCCCGAATGCCACTGAACATTACTGTGCCTGTTAGGATGAAGGAGACACGGTCCTTACCGGTTGGTGTAGATGGGACATTCCTCTGGCTTCAGCTTAAGGCATTCGCTGTACGTCCTCAGAGCCTCCTGGAACTGACCTTTCTTCACAAACTCATTTCCTTCTTGTTTCAGCGAATTGAAACAGACTTCTGCTTTTTGAGCTGCAGGCAAAGGAAGAAACGGTGTTGGTTGAGGAAATGTGTGACATCATACTGAGTAACTTGACAAAAATTTTAGGTTTTTGTTGTTGTAAGAATCGTATTTCACAAGAATAAGTGAGTGGTAATTTTGTCCTTTAAAATCCAGGGTGAAAACAGGTTGAATCAGCAGTCATTCATGTGATAACGGACAGCTAATCAATTAGACCACTGGGGTGTTCTGGGAATAAGCTGCCCGCTCCCTTCTTCCATTCATCACAGTTAAAACATAAATTATGGTTGGCTGCAGCACGGCCCTGAGACTGGGGCTGGGGCTAGGGTTTAGGACTGGGGTATAGGACTGGGGCTGAGGCTGGGGCTAGGATATAGGACTGGGGCTAGGGTATAGGACTGGGGCTAGAACTGGGGCTAGGACTGGGGCTAGGGCTGGGGCTAGAACTGGGGCGAGGGTATAGCGCTGAGACTGGGGCTGGGGCTAGGGCTAGGGTATAGGGCTGAGACTGGTGCTAGGACTGGGGCTAGGGTATAGGGCTGAGACTGGGGCTAGGACTGGGGCTAGGACTGGGGCTAGGACTGGGGCTGGAGCTAGGACTGGGGCTGTGACTGGAACTGGGGCTGGGACTGGGGCTAGGGTATAGGACTGGGGCTGGGGTATAGGGCTAGGGTATAGGACTGGGGCTGGGGCTAGGGTATAGGGCTGAGGCTAGGGTATAGGGCTGGGTCTAGGGTATAGGGCTGGGGCTAGGGTATAGGGCTGAGGCAGGGGCTAGGGTATAGGGCTGGGGCTTGGTTATAGGGTATAGGGCTGGGGCAGGGGCTAGGGTATAGGGCTGGGGTATAGGACTGGGGCTGGGGCTAGGAAATAGGGCTAGGGTATAGGGCTGGGGCTAGGGTATAGGGCTGGGGCTTGGTTATAGGGCTGGGGAAGGGGCTAGGGTATAGGGCTGAGGCTGGGGCTAGGGTATAGGGCTGGGGCTAGGGTATAGGGCTGAGGCAGGGGCTAGGGTATAGGGCTGGGGCTTGGTTATAGGGTATAGGGCTGAGGCTAGGGCTGGGACTGGGGCTAGGGTATAGGGCTGAGGCTAGGGTATAGGGCTGAGGCTGGGGCTAGGGTATAGGGCTAGGGTATAGGGCTGAGGCTGGGGTATAGAGCTGAGGCTAGGGTATAGATAGGGCTGATGCTGGGGTATAGGGCTGAGGCTGGGGCTAGGATACAGGGCTGGGGCTGGGGCTAGGGCTTGGGTACAGGGCTAGGGCTGAGGCTGGGTATAGGGCTGAGGCTGGGGCTAGGGCTTGGGTATAGGGCTGAGGCTGGGGCTAGGGCTTGGGTATAGGGCTGGGGCTTGGGTATAGGGCTGAGGCTGGGGCTAGGGTACAGGGCTGGGGCTAGGGTGTAGGGTATAGGGCTGGGGCTAGGGTATAGGGCTAGGGTATAGGGCTGGGGCTAGGGTATAGGGCTGAGGCTGGGGTATAAGGCTGAGGCTGGGGCTAGGGTATAGGGCTGGGGCTAGGGTATAGGGCTGGGGCTAGAGCTAGGGTTTGGGTATAGGGCTGCGGTATAGGGCTGAGGCTGGGGCTAGGGTATAGGGCTGAGGCTGGGGCTAGGGTATAGGGCTGAGGCTGGGGCTAGGGTATAGATAGGGCTGAGGCTGGGGCTAGGATATAGGGCTGGGGCTAGGGTATAGGACTGGGGCTAGGGTATAGGGCTGAGGCTGGGGCTAGGGCTGGGGCTTGGTTATAGGGCTGAGGCTGGGGCTAGGGTATAGGGCTGGGGCTAGGGTATAGGGCTGGGGCTAGGGTATAGGGCTGGGGCTAGGGTATAGGGCTGGGGCTAGGGTATGGGGCTGGGGCTAGGGTATAGGGCTGAGGCTAGGACTGGTGCTAAGGATAAGACTGAGGCTAGGACTGGGACTGGGGCTAGGGGAGAGGGGCTAGGGGTATATGGCTAGGGGATAAGGCTAGGGGAGAGGGTCTAGGGGATAAGGCTAGGGGGAGGGGCTATGGCTGGAGGGGAAGGGCTAGGGAGAGTAGGGCTAGGGGAGAGGGGCTAGGGGATAAGGCTAGGGGAGAGGGGCTAGGGGATAAGGCTAGGGGAGAGGGGCTAGGGGATAAGGCTAAGGGCTAGGGAGAGTAGGGCTAGGGGAGAGGGGCTATGGGATAAGGCTAGGGGGAAGAGCTAGGGAGAGTAGGGCTGGGGGGGAGGGGCTAGGGGGGAGGGGCTAGGGTATAGGGCTAGAGTATAAGGCTAGGGAAAGAGGGCTAGGGTATATGGTTAGGGGGAGGGGCTAGGTTGGAGGGGCTAGGGTATAGGGCGAGGGAGGAGGGGCTAGGGGGAAGGGTATAGGGTTAGGGGGGAGGGGCTACGGTATAAGGCTAGGGGGAAGGGGCTCCAGCAGCAAACAGTATGTCCCCCTTCAGTCCTCTAGCAGACAGTATGTCTCCTCTCTCTGTTCCACTAGTCCCCCTCCAGTCCTCTAGCAGACAGTATGTCCCCCTTCAGTCCTCTAGCAGACAGTATGTCTCCTCTGTCTGTTCCACTAGTCCCCATTCAGTCTTCTAGCAGACAGTATGTCTCCTCTCTCTCTTCCACTAGTCCCCCTCCAGTCCTCTACCAGACAGTATGTCTCCTCTGTCTGTTCCACTAGTCCCCATTCAGTCCTCTAGCAGACAGTATGTCTCCTCTCTCTGTTCCACTAGTCCCCCTCCAGTCCTCTACCAGACAGTATGTCCCCCTCCAGTCCTCTAACAGACAGTGTCTCCCCCTCCAGTCCTCTAACAGACAGTGTCTCCCCCTCCAGTCCTCTAACAGACAGTGTCTCCCCCTCCAGTCCTCTAACAGACAGTGTCTCCCCCTCCAGTCCTCTAACAGACAGTGTCTCCCCCTCCAGTCCTCTAACAGACAGTGTCTCCCCCTCCAGTCCTCTAACAGACAGTATGTCCCCCTCCAGTCCTCTAGCAGACAGTATGTCCCCCTCCAGTCCTCTAACAGACAGTATGTCCCCCTCCAGTCCTCTAACAGACAGTATGTCCCCCTCCAGTCCTCTAACAGACAGTGTCTCCCCCTTCAGTCCTCTAACAGACAGTGTCTCCCCCTTCAGTCCTCTAGCAGACAGTGTCTCCTGTCTCTGTTCCACTAGTCCCCCTTCAGTCCTCTAACAGACAGTATGTCCACCTCCAGTCCTCTAACAGACAGTATGTCCCCCTTCAGTCCTCTAGCAGACAGTATGTCCCCCTCCAGTCCTCTAGCAGACAGTATGTCCCCCTCCAGTCCTCTAACAGACAGTATGTCCCCCTTCAGTCCTCTAACAGACAATGTCTCCAGTCTCTACTGCTGCAGTAGTCTATAAGACCTTTGAAGGTTCCAGCTCACAGCAGAAAGAGGATGAGGAATGATAATGATGCTTGCTGAACAGAAAATACCACCCTATTGCACTGCGTTTAACCCTGGGCTCTGGCCAAAGGTAGTGCACTATATAGGGAATAGGGTGCTATGGGCTCTGGTCAGAATTTGTGAACAACATAGCGAGTAGGGGGTCATTCTGGACTCATGCTGTGAGTCAGGCTGAATGTAGTCTCTTGTGACAGAGGAAACGGCTGGTCAGCGGACACTGATTAGCTTCTGGGTGACTACACGCTTAGCAAAATAGGTGCTATCTAGAACCTAAAAGAGTTCTTCAGCGGTCCCAATAGGAGAACCCTTTGACGAACCCTTTTTGGTTCCAGGTAGAACACTTTTGGTTCCAGGTAGAACCCTTTTGGTTCCAGGTAGAACCCTTTCCCCAGAGAGTTCTACATGGAACCCTAAAGAGTTCTACCTGGAACCAAAAAGGGTTCTACATGGAACCCAACAGAGTTCTACCTGGAACCAAAAAGGGTTCTACATGGAACCCAACAGAGTTCTACCTGGAACCCAACAGAGTTCTACCTGGAACCAAAAAGGGTTCTACATGGAACCCAACAGAGTTCTACCTGGAACCAAATAGGGTTCTCCTATGGGGACAGCCAAAGAACCCTTTGGAACCCTTTTGTTCTAAGAGTGTGGACTCGGCTGAGTGAGAGCCCTACCTGCGTGCTGCTTGGCCTTCTCTGCTCTGGCCTGTAGGACTTCAGCGCTGGGTGGTTCCTCCCTGCGGTGCTGCTGAGCTGATAGTGGGACCAGAGGGATCTCAGGTAGTTTCTCTCTCCACTGTTCTCCGTCCTGCTCTATCAGTAACCGCGTGATCCTGGAGGAACCACACACACACACACACACACACACACACACACACAGCGTTATCCTCCCAGCTATCCTCTATTATGTAAGTGCAGGGACAGTGTATAAATAGCGTGTAGCTGCAGTAGCTAGAGGACTGGGAGGGACAGCAGGTAATTCACACGACAGCGTTTGCTTGAAGCAGATTGACGTCTGAGCTGGATAATTAAGAGTCTATAGTTAAGGCGGTCTGACTTGGGCCTTTCAAACAACTCTCAATCACTTCACATGGTTGTGACTGTAGGGTGGATCAATTCTGTTAACTTTACCAAAATGTCCAGGTTTTCTAGATATCCTGCTCGGTGGTTTCCAGATGGCCTGCCACGGTCTCCTGATTCCAGATGGCCTGCTCACAGTCTCCTGATTCCAGATGGCCTGCTCATAGTCTCCTGATTCCAGATGGCCTGCTCATGGTCTCCTGATTCCAGATGGCCTGCTCATAGTCTCCTAATTCCAGATGACCTGCTCGGTGGATTCCAGATGGCCTGCTCATAGTCTCCTGATTCCAGATGGCCTGCTCATAGTCTCCTGATTCCAGATAGCCTGCTCATGGTCTCCTGATTCCAGATGGCTTGCTCATAGTCTCCTAATTCCAGATGGCCTGCTCGGTGGATTCCAGATGGCCTGCTCATAGTCTCCTGATTCCAGATGGCCTGCTCATGGTCTCCTGATTCCAGATGGCCTGCTCACGGTCTCCTGATTCCAGATGGCCTGCTCATGGTCTCCTGATTCCAGATGGCCTGCTCACGGTCTCCTGATTCCAGATGGCCTGCTCCATGGTCTCCTGATTCCAGATGGCCTGCTCATGGTCTCCTGATTCCAGAGGGCCTGCACACAGTCTCCTGATTCCAGATGGCCTGCTCACAGTCTCTTGATTCCAGATGGCCTGCTCATGGTCTCCTGATTCCAGATGGCCTGCTCGGTGGATTCGAGATGGCCTGCTCACGGTCTCCTGATTCCAGATGGCCTGCTCACGGTCTCCTGATTCCAGATGGCCTGCTCACGGTCTCCTAATTCCAGATGGCCTGCTCACGGTCTCCTGATTCCAGATGGCCTGCTCATGGTCTCCTGATTCCAGAAGGCCTGCTCACGGTCTCCTGATTCCAGATGGCCTGCTCACAGTCTCCTGATTCCAGATGGCCTGCTCACGGTCTCCTGATTCCATATGGCCTGCTCACAGTCTCCTGATTCCAGATGGCCTGCTCACAGTCTCCTGATTCCAGATGGCCTGCTCACAGTCTCCTGATTCCAGATGGCCTGCTCACAGTCTCCTGATTCCAGATGGCCTGCTCACAGTCTCCTGATTCCAGATGGCCTGCTCACAGTCACCTGATTCCAGATGGCCTGCTCACAGTCTCCTGATTCCAGAAGGCCTGCTCACAGTCACCTGATTCCAGATGGCCTGCTCACGGTCTCCTGATTCCAGAAGGCCTGCTCACGGTCTCCTGATTCCAGATGGCCTGCTCATGGTCTCCTGATTCCAGAAGGCCTGCTCACGGTCTCCTGATTCCAGATGGCCTGCTCATGGTCTCCTGATTCCAGGAATCCACCAACTGGGATTTCTGGAAAACCTGGGAAGTTTGGGAAGTTAACGGAACTTTGCAACCCTAATGAGGGTAAAGGTGAGGGTTTACCTGTTAACACTGTCTAATGAGGGTAAAGGTGAGGGGAGTAGTTTACCTGTTAACACTGTCTAATGAGGGTAAAGATGAGGGTGGTGGAGTAGTTTACCTGTTAACACTGTCTAATGAGGGTAAAGGTGAGGGTGGAGTAGTTTACCTGTTAACACTGTCTAATGAGGGTAAAGGTGGAGTAGTTTACCTGTTAACACTGTCTAATGAGGGTAAAGGTGGAGTAGTTTACCTGTTAACACTGTCTAATGAGGGTAAAGGTGGAGTAGTTTACCTGTTAACACTGTCTAATGAGGGTAAAGGTGGAGTAGTTTACCTGTTAACACTGTCGTGTGCAGCCTGCACACTGATATCTATCTGCAGCACGGTCTTGTAATCCACGTAGGCCTGTCGGTACCGCTCCATAGTCTCATAAGCCATGGCTCTGCGTAGGAGGGGCTTGAGGGAGAAGGGCTGCAGCTCCAAGGACCTGCAGGTTTAAATAGCATGAGACTGAGGACGGGAAGGGATCAAGTCTGGCCCTGTATACACCCACACTATAGTACCTA